>NW_017674746.1:25234-49706 GCF_001879085.1 Nicotiana attenuata | reverse complement strand
CAAGTTTTGGAGCCTAAAAAAGTTCCCCCAAAAAAGTATTCTCCCAGCTTTCCAGATCTGAAAATTAAAATTCAAAATTCAAAAACAAAAACAATAGAAACCTTCAAAAATCCAAAAAAAAATACTGTTCCATTAGATAATTCAGGTTAATTTTGACTTTTAGTTATTGATTTCCATTTTTGTCGTTCAATACTTGGATTCTGAAACTTCAGGTGTTCACTGGTCTGATTTCGAGCAATTTTGGGTCTGTTTAAACTGGTTTTGGATGAGTTTTGGATCTGCTGAAGTATTCTGGTGCATTTCGAGCTTATTTGAGTGCATTTCAAGTGGTCTTTGGGTTGATTTGTTAGTTTCTGCTTGATTGTTGAATATTTCTGGATTTTTGAATCCATTCCTAGGTTGTTCGTTATTCAATATTGCTGGAAATTGTTTATTACTGCTGCTGCTCGATCACTGTTTTGCCTGACCTCTTCTCCTCCATTTCTATTCTATTTCCAGGTATTTTTTCAGCTCCAATTGATGTGTGAAGGACTGAAACAGTCAACGTGTATTAGTTAATTGAAGAAATGAAATCTGGCTTGTGATATCAATTTGTTTGTAGTTATGATAGTTTAATTGTATTTACACAGTAGCTGTAGTGGAGAGTTAATTGAATTGAACACCTTACAATTTGTAGTAAGTGGACTATGTAACTATTACTCTTTCGGACTTGTATTGTGAGTTGAATGCCTGATTTAGTCTTGTAGTTGTAAAAATAGGTTCAAAATGGTTGTAAGTTTCAATAGCTAATTCCAGTTAGTTTTGTAGTTGTAAAAATAGGTTCAAAATGGTTGTAAGTTTCAGTAGCTAATTCCAGTAATCCAACTCCATAATATCGAAATCACTTGAGTGTTGAGATTTGGTTTAGTAGTGTTAATTTGAGTTAGCCAATGAGTTGTTATTACTGTTGCTAAAGTCGAACCATGTTTTAGTCTGATTTTCATTTGTAGTGATATTTAGGAACTCACTAATAGGTAAATAAATAGGACAATCCGAGTTGGAACTGGAATTCAAATGATCAATGCTTCATTAGTTTGAGTAGGTGAATGTTGTTCTTCCTTATTACAATTGTAGAGTGCACTTTGAATAACTTGAAGCAATCTTGGTGCATATTTTCTCAAATTGAGTTGAAATTTGGTTTAGTTTAACAATCAAAGCTTAACAGTCCACCTTCGGACAGTTTGGGCTTCAGCACTTTTAACAGATGGCCCAGGTAGTCCAGTTCTAGTGCAAGTAAAATCTGGGTCGCCCGCCCTTCCTATTGGGCCAATGTCATGGAATTGGCTGAATTTCAGCCCTTTGGTCCTAAAATCGTTAGGTTCGGACAAAAATAATTAATTAATTAGGGCATTTCCTTTGGTTTTAGAGACAATACATGACAGAAAATTGTAGATTACTTTAGGTTTGCCTTTTAATAATAAAACGAGATGAGCCTCGCTAAACAAAATAAATAAATTGCGGGGCCATCGATAAATGTTTATACAACAATACTTAGACTTCGGGATGAGTCGTTTAGTGAATTTCACGGCTTTCCCCAAAGATAATAACGTGTTAGCCTCTTTAAGCGCGTCTTTTAATAACATTACCTTCCTAAACTCAGGTGCGCATTTATGTGACCCAAATCCAAATCTCAACAAAGTCAAAATGTGTCAAAAATCGCGGGTGCATTTATGTGACGCGGTTCGAGACATGTTTTCACAACGTTGAAATTCTCTTTAAAATAATAATAATAAAAGCGGTTAAAAAGCATAGATTAAAGCATGTTGTAAAATCAGATAAATAAGCCAAATATGACAGTTGAGCGACCGTGCTAGAACCACGGAACTCGGGAGTGCCTAACCCCTTCTCCCGGGTTAACAGAATTCCTTACCTGGATTTCTGGTTCGCAGACTGTAAAACAGAGTCAAACCCTTTTCCTCGATTCGGGATTCAAACCGGTGACTTGGGACTCCATAAATCTCCCATGTGGCGAGTCTGAATCTTTTAATGAAATGAATCCCATTTTGATTGTCCTTTAACTGGAAAAACTCCTTTGTTATGCCCTTGTGGGTGTAGTGAAAAAGGAGGTGTGACAGCTTTGGCGACTCTACTGGGGATACAAACCCAGAACTTCGGTTCAGGGTTTTAAGAATTCGAGCTTAGAATAATTGTTATGTTTGGCTTTATTTGATTTTCCTACATGTTTCATGCTAAATGTGCTAAATGTTTTACCGCTTTGATATTATCTGAACTGTATATAAACTGTGCCGAAACCCTTCTCTTCTCACCTCCGGGGATGTGCTCACTGGTGGAGACTCCCTATTCTGTTAGTATCATACCTTAAAATAAGAAAGAGGCCGGACAAGTTACTAAGCCGAATGGCCTTTCGGTTCCCGGTACGTAGCCCCCTCCTCGACTCGAGTTGTCCGCTCGGGTACACAGTCTAGAACATATACCCAGGTTTTGAACCTAGAATAACTTGACCTCATGCCGGATCCCTAGTAGGAACGCTTATCTGCATCACGTGCATTTTGACTTAGGGGACTCAACACAGGGGTTGGGTCCGTCTAGGATAGGTGTACCCGGAATAATGGACCATCCTGATGCATCCTATTTGTGCATTATCTGTTTTGGATTCGCATGCTGACCGGCTTTGAATATCTGAAAAATTGAAAAGAGAAAAGGGGAAAAGAGAAAATAGCAGTGTGGAAAGTTAATTACCTATATTAGAAAAACCAATGTCCAAGTAGTGCCGAAATGCTGCCGGATTTTTGAGAAAATGAAAGAAAAAGAAGAAAAGTAGTTTTTTTAGTTTGTTTTGTTTACCAATGGAAAAGAAAAATAAAACAAAAGAGATTTATTTTCAAATTAGTTTGTTTATTTGCCACTGAAAAAGAAAATATAAAAAGGAATCTTGCTTTCAGAAATAGCGTATTTGCCAACAAAAACAAAAAGAGTCTTGTTTTCAAAAATAGTTAGGTTTATCTGCCCGAACCACGCAGGTTTGATTCTCACCGGATGTGAGATACGTAGGCAACCCTCATCGGGTCCAACCTCCCCTTTGCAAAAATAGCCAAAAAATGCCAAAATTTTTAATTTCGTCATGAATAAGTCGGGTGCCGCCATTCTTGTTTAAAATAAGCCGAATGTCCTCAAAAGGGCGCCGGAAGGCTGTTTTTGCAAGAACAGCCACCCTGAGTTATTTTAAAACGGTTTGCGGGCACAGCCTTAAAATCTCCCTTTCGGAAGTACTGAAAGGCCGTATTTGCAAAACCGAGTCTTTGTTTTCTCAAAATAAATATTTTTGAAACATAGCCATTTTTCTTGTTTTAAAGTCAAAATAAGTCATTACATGGCCAGCTTTCTTTAAATAGCTTACAGTTGACATTGAAACCTTCTCAATCTTGCGCAGGCCCGTGGCGATGCCGAGTGATGCCCCGTGGCCCCCAGGTTTTGAAGTGTTGATGTATTCCTAGTTAATCGAGTCTGTATTTTTGTTTTTGAGTCTGTTTTTGTAACTCCCCTTTTTGAGAAAAAGAAAAACAAATAGTCTGGTAGCTTTTGTAATCGCAGTTGTTATTAATGAAAAATTGAGAAAAATTCCCCAAAATTGTTTCATTATTTTCGCGTTTTTTTGCAAGAACTACGCTCGGTCTGATTCACGCGGAGTCGTGATACGTAGGCAATCTCCATAGGATTCGACCGTAACTAAACGAGAAAAAAGGAAAAACAAGAAAAGAATGAAAGCAGGGAGGTGAAAAACAAGAAAGGAAAGAAAAACAAAAGAGGGAAAAAGAAAAACAAAAGAAAATAAGGAACCAAACAAAAGCAAATAAGAGAAAATAAAAAGGAAACAAAGGAAAGAAAAGAGCGGAAAAACAATTTTGAGTAATGGAGCGAATGGAACAAGGAAAACCAAGGCAAAAGAAAAAAAAAGAGGGAAAAATAAGAGAGAAAAGCAAAAGAAAAGAGGGAAAGGCAAGAAACAAACAATGGAAAAAACGAGGGAAGAATGAGAGGAAAGGCATGGCAAATAAAGAAAAATAAAAAGGCTGGGATGACGCATGCGACCGAACAAAAGCATAATAGGAACTGTTAACTGCCTAGGTGCATTCACTTCCCAAATGTGCGGGTACCAATATGTTAAATGCCCTAACGCAACGTGATGGTTTCATTTTGTCATGTCATTCTAGAAATGTGGTTGGTTTGTGGTTTGAAAGTGGTAACTCTTCTTTACAACACAAGGACAAAAGGCAATGGCAAACAACAAGAGAACTGAGTTGGTTGATACAGGTGCTCGACAACAGTTGGTGGAACGGGATAATGGGTTGGCTGAAGAGGTGCGGATGCTGAGACAACACATGACAAACATGTATCAAGCCTGGATGACAGGAAAGGCGCCACCCCCGCCACCACCAATTTTCCCGGACGCTACCGTTACCAAAACTCCCAACACAATGATCCTCCATATTCTCCAGATACACCCGCTTATCACACTCGTCCCAACTACCCTAGTAGCTCCATCGCTCATCCTTCAGTTACTACTCCCTAAAATTGCCCTCCTGTCATATCCATTACCCCAAACAATGAACACCCATTCAAAGCTCATAATGCCCAATATCACCCTCCAGAGGTGGCCCACAGGGGCCTTGATTCATACAAGAAGAGCTCCCGGGATGAGCTCCATGCTAGAAATGAAAAGGTTACAGGAAGAGAAGGATGAGATGGGACGCCCAAGAAGCTGAAAAGCATAGAACTGTCCTTAAGGGACAAGCGAAGAGTGGGAGGCCAGGGTAGCATGACTTGCAAAGAACTGATTGTTCCACATGATGCCCGCCTGCCCGCAGGATTCAAAGTACCAAAATTTAACTTGTATGATGGGCGTGGAGATCCGGTAGCCCACCTGAGGGTCTATTGCAACGAAATGAGGATTGTTGGAGAGAAAGATGACGTGATGATGGCATATTTCATTGAAAGCCTAACTGGGGCAGCTTTGGACTGGCATGGTTGTCAAAATGTCGATGAGTGGCTTACATTGGGCGACATGGCTCAAGACTTTGTCCGATACTTTCAATGCAAATCGAGGGTTACCTCAGACCGCTCCTCGCTATCTAAGATGGAAAAGTGGTCGGAGGAAAGCTTTAATGAGTTTGGGCTCAGATGGAGGGAGCAAGCTGTTTTAGTCCATCCCCCGATCAGCGAAGAAGAAATGGTTATGCTTTTTCTACAGTCCCAGGGACCCACCTACTACAGTCATTTGATCCCTGCCTTGGGAAAACCTTTCAATGATGTGTTATAAATGGGGGAACTAGTAGAAGAAGGGATCAAGTCAGGCAAAATCGTGAGCTGTTCGGAAGCCATTCAAACCATTCCATTCAGCTTGGTTAGAAGAAAAAGGAACAGAAAAGACGATCCGATAGGTTTTCCTGATCGACACTTCCAGCCTCGACATCGTCCTCATGCACTAGAGGACCCACCCCGATGCTACTTCTCTCCACAGAAATCCCAAAGTCGCACATCACAGTACCCAACTCAAAATAATGCCCATCTACCCCCGCGAGCTTCCCAAAAACACTCCGGATCAGGTTTTTGGCCCAATCCAGCATTTAAGAATGAGAGGTTACGAAAGAAGAAAGCCTTCACTCCATTGGGAGAATCATACGCCAGTCTATTTCAACGGGTAAGGACACTAGACATGTTGAAGCAGATTCAGATAAAAGCATCGAACCCTCCTCCAAAGAAGTTCGATCCTTTTCAACCGTGCGCATACTGCTCAGGTGCCCTGGGGCACGACATAGAGAAATGTTGGAATCTGAAGAATGCAATTCAAAAGCTTATTGATGCAGGCGACATCGTCGTGCAAAATCCAGATGCAACAAACACTAGCCAAGATCCATCTCTTGTGCACAATGAGACGCATATGGTGGGTATGATTGATTGTGAGAATGAGCCGGCAGAAGAAACCCAGAAGAAATTTGCTCAGAACAACGTGATGAAGTCTTGCGAAAATTCCAGCAATCTTGGTGTGAAATTCAGTGGCTAAGACGCTGTGCTTGGTAATTGGGAAGACGCTCCATCTCTTGGAGTTTTGGTGGTTTATTTTGTTATCATTTCTCTTGTCCGGGTTATTTCAGGGTTGTAATCTGGATATTGTCTTGTGACTCAAACCCTTCTATCTTTGCACTTTGCCTTGTTTGTTTAGACGTAATAGCTTGTTTAGTGCTGTCTAGGTTTGCTTGCGTGTTCTGTTGTTTAAACCCTTTCACCGTCAGTCTAATGCAATTCTCTGTTTCCTACCATTTCTAGTCATTTTGTTTAGTTTTCTTCTCCTTTTACAATTCTTTTCATGCTGGTTCTGGTGACATGACATGCACGCATAATTCTCAGCCTAGTTTTTAAAAGTCAGTTTAGTAATAAAGCGATGAAACAAATGTTGAAGATGTAAGGACAGTCGAGGGATTTTGAAATCTCTTCGAGCCCAAATTGTGTGAAACTGGGTCAGACGGAACATAAAGAAATACTGTTGAAATGCATCATGCCACATCAGTTTGAAACCAAAGGCAACCCCAAGTCTACAGGGGCCGCTCGTGGTACCGAGATTGTTGTCCAATGGTGCTGGGTAACTGACAAATGTAGAAGGCAAATAGGTGGATATGGTTAGTAATTCTGGTGCAATCAAAAGATGTTACGTATGTTTTCCTCATGTTTGTTTAATTGTGTAGTTTGTACTTGGTATGTTTTGGAGATTGGAATGACGACGGCATTTTGTTCTGCTATCCAAACACTTTATCCTTTGTTACCCCTTTGAGCCTTGGTTATTTTCTTGCATACCCCTCTTTCGGAATCAATAATAAAACTCATAAGCCCGAGTGGGGAAAATAAGCGGAGAAACAAGAGGAAAACAGTCCAAAAGAAAAAGAGAAAAGAAAAAGAAAAGAAAAGAAAAGAAAAGAAAAGAAAAGAAAAACGAAGAGAAAAGAAAAGAAAGGAAAAGAAGAGAAAAGAAAAAGAAAAGAAAAGAAAAGGAAAAAAAGAAAAGAAAAGAAAAAGAAAAGAAAAGAAAAGAGAAAGAAAAGAAATGAAAAGAAAGAAAAGGAGAAGTGGAAGAAAGGAAAGATCACAACAACGAATTAATTCTATGACCTGAACTATGTTTGACTTGATCCCGAAAGGGTACGTAGGCAGCCTCTCTCTGAGGTTCAGTCACACCGAAATAAAAGTCCAAAAGTCCCCAAGAAAGAAACTGGGGCAGAAGTTGTGGTTGTTGTGAGAAATCTGATTCCGAATGTTGTAATTTTGAGCCCGTGTTGAATTGTTTTGAGCCTTTGATACTCTTTCTTTCTCACCCTAACCCAAAGCCCACATTACGGTCCAAAGAAAGACCTTCCGATCAGTCTTCAAGAAGTGCCAAGACGAGCAAGCAGAAGTGATTCATGTCAGGGGCAACACTCCGGTACAAGCAGAAAAATAAGTAAAATGAGAGAGTCTTATTGGTGAAAACCCTCACGGGCACCATAAGGCAAAGTGAGTTGAGAGAAATCAAAAATGAGAGAGTCTTATTGGTGAAAACCTTCACGGGCACCTTGAGGCGACTGTAAGTTGAGAGAAAGAACGAAATGAGAGAGGCTTGATGGTGAAAACCCTTCGGGCACTACAAGTCGAATAAGGATTGTGAATCAGATTGGATAAGCGGAGCCTTGAAGCACAGTTTCATGGTGAAAAGGTACAACAAGAGCTGAACATCAGATTTTGCTTGAAAAAATATCTACAGGTGCATGTCATGGTCATTAGAGTTGGTATCCACACCTGATAGGTTTCTACTTCGTAGTTGTCTTATTAGGAATCATCTCTTTCCTTTGTCCTTCACTCTGTTCCTTTTGTTTTATTTACTTCCTCCTCTTGAGTCTGTGTGGTCAAAACAAGTGAAAAATAACTTCAAAATCTGCCACCAAGCTTTCCAATTGAACAAAACGGGATCTGGCGAACACATCAAAGCGTTAAGTCAGGAATGAACAACAGACGCACTGAGCTGGTAACAATCAACATGCTTTGGGATTCATGTAAAATACGAAGGTTTGGTATGTATCAGTTCATGGACGATGCAACAGAATGAGGGCTAGGGTGAACGGATCAAAGGTATTTTCTGTGAAAAGATTGACAAAAAGGGTGGTAAACCAGTGACAAGCGAGGTATTCCAAGCAGAAATCAAAGTTATTGTTGGAATATGGCAAGTGAAGGAGCAATAGATCTCGAGGCCAAGGCCATTGATTCAAATCAGGAAAGAACAACATGCGCGCTGAGTTGGTAACAATTAATATGCTTGGGAGTCCAGGTGAAACACAAAGGTTTGGTAAATGTCGGTACGAGCGGTGCAACAGATAAAGGGTATTGGGCCTGAACGAGAAGAGGTGTTTTCCGGGTCAAGGCTTACAAAGGAAGTGGTTAGTCAAGGAATGAGCAAGGTCGTCGAATGGAAATCAAAATGAAGGAGCAACAGACCTCAAGACCGAAGCCAGTGGTTAAGTTAAGAAAGAACAGCGTATACACAGAGTGGGGGTAATGGACGTGCTTTGGGATTCATGCGAGACACAAAGGTTGGGTAGATGCCAGTTCATGAGCAATGCAACAGATAGAGGGTGTTGGGTCTGAATGGAGAAGAGGTATTTTCAATGGTAAAGATGACAGAGGAAAGTGGTTAGTCACCAAACAAGCAAGGTCTTCAAATGGAATCAGCGATCATGGGAAGAAAAGGAGCAATCACCCTCAAAGTCAAGTCCACAAACCAGCCACCGCGGTTTTAAAACTGACAAAATGTTCTTTGCTTGAAACAGGGGCGGAAATATTCATTTTTTCGGAGGAACTCTCCGCAAGGAAAAGCAAGCACCAAAAAAGGTATGACGGGAAATTCTCAGGACCCTCCTGGAAAATGGGACTTAGTTTAAATTTCAAAATAATCATGAGTAGCATAATTTAGCATAAATGTACCCCAAAGGAATATAAGTTGGTTTCAAAGTTTGCACGTTTAAGATAGGATTCAATTAGGAGTTTTCAGGACCCTCCTGGATAATGGAACGTAGTTTTAAGGTCTGTTTAGATAATATAGATAACAAGGTCTGCTTAGGTTAAAACTATTTTTTTTTAACTAGAAGTTGTCAGGACCCTCCTGGATAACGGGGAGTAGTTAAGACTTATTAGATAACAAATGTAGTGGGAGTAATACCTTTAGAAGATATAACTTAGGTTCGTAATTGTTAGGAGTTGTCAGGACCTCCCTGAATAATAGGACTTAGCTTTCAAATCCTTATAATAGTTTGTAGAATAATTCAATTTAACACTAACATGTTGTACCCAGTCACCAAACTGGGGCAGAAAATTTTCGTTGTTTGTCTATTTTGTTGAAATCAGGAGCCCACCTGGAGAACAAGGGAATAATTTTCAAAGTTCAGCAATCAGGAGCCCACCTGGAGAACAAGGGAATACTTTTCAAGCTTGAGCAGTCAGGCGCCCACCTGGAGAACAAGGGAAGTGCAATTCAAATTTTAGCTTTTAATTTTTAATATTTGATAACATGCTGTACCCAGTTACCAAACTGGGGCAGAAAATTTTCTTTGTTGCAGTCAAGAGCCCACCTGGAGAACAAGGGAATACTTTTCAAGTTCAGCAATCAGGAGCCCACCTGGAGAACAAGGGAATACTTTTCAAGCTTCAGCACTCAGGCGCCCACCTGGAGAACAAGGGAAGTGCAATTCAAATCTTAGCTTTTAATTTTTAATATTGGATAACATGTTGTACCCAGTTACCAAACTGGGGCAGAAAATTTTCTTTGTTTGTTTATTTTGTTGCAGTCAGGAGCCCACCTGGAGAACAAGGGAATACTTTTCAAGTTCAGCATTCAGGAGCCCACCTGGAGAACAAGGGAATACTTTTCAAGCTTCAACAATCAGGTGCCCACCTGGAGAACAAGGGAAGTTAGCTTTTAATTTTTAATATTTGATAACATGCCGTGCCCAGCCACCAAACTGGGGCAGAAAATTTTCTTTGTTTGTTTTGTTGCAGTTAGGAGCCCACTTGGAGAACAAGGGAATACTTTCCAAGCGTTGCAGTCAAGAGCCCACCTGGAGAACAAGGGAATACTTTTCAAGCGTCAGCAATGAGGAGCCCGCCTGGAGAATAGAGGCATATATTTCAAATTTCAGCAGTCAAGCATCACTCAGAGGAATGGCAAAACATCTCCGATCATAATGCAAGGCAACAACAAGGATTCCATCGGAAGAATACAAGTTCAAGGCAACACAAGAGCAAGTTTGAAGACATAGATAGGACCTCTTTGTAATTCATAGCTTAGGATAGCTTCTTTTTATATTGACACGGCGTAATAAGGAGGTCAGCGAGCAGTAGCAGCAGCCAACAGCAGTGAAATCACAGTTCCTGGTAGTCCCAGCTACCAAACCTTCCTGAACTACACTGACCTGATTCTTTTTTAGCCAAGGATACGTAGGCAACCTCAGAAGCAGGGTGCGGTCAAACCTTTTCAAAATGCTTCGCACGGAGTATTCAAACGGGCAAAAATGCTCATATCTGCTCACTTATCTTTGCCCGAAAACTCTTCATGTTTCCGAGCGAAGAGGGGCAGCTGTGAGCACGTGATTTTTGCCCTATATAAAGTACTCCCAGAAATTCAAACAAAATGATTTCTTTCATTATCTGCAATTTTGTGGATTTTGTGACATTTTATGTTGATTGTTTGCATTTTGTTTGTGCATTTTAATTAGCGAAAAATACAAACACACTTGGCATTTGCATTTAGGGTTAATTTCACATTTTAGGATTAATTAGTAATTAAGTTACTTTAAAATAAAGAAAATAACAAAAATAGTTTGTTTTGCATTTTAACCATTAATTTTTGAATTTGGCATGAGTTCCCGTTTTAATTAGGGCTCAGTCAATTTTGAGGAAATAATTAGTGTAATTTTGGGGAATAAATCAGCTCTTTTGCATTTTACAAAATCTGAAAAAATGTCTAATAAAAAGAACAAAAGAAAATAAAAAAGAGAAGTCCAAAAGAGATTTTAAAAGCTGTGTGTATTTTTGGGCCGTTTGCAATTAAAGAGTCCCAAGCCCAGATAATATACACTCCAATCCAGCCCAAACTCAAACACCACCTGACCCGGCCCCCCGCGTCTCCCAAAACGACGTCGTTTCCCGAGTTTTGATCACAGCCCTCGATTCTTTTGATCCAAAGGATGAGAACTGCCTAGGTCCTAAATAAATATGTCCTAACACTACCCTACCCCCCTCAGACCCCCTCACCCTCCCATCTCTCTCATCTCTCATCAGGGAAACCTAACGCCACCGTCTACCACCTTTGATCGCCACCGAAAATCGCCTCATGGCGGCGGCCGGTCGCCAAACGACCCCAAAAACACACCACAGCATCTCTTCACCATCCTCTCTTTAAATCCCTAAATATTTTCCCTTGAATCCCCGTCGAAGTCTTCGAATCATGAATCGAAGGTTTTGCTCAAAACCCTAGATCATTGAAACCCGCCCAAATTAACACCATAGTATCCTCTCCATCTCCCCTTTACAAATCTGACTCTAGTTTCCCTCAAAACACACCTGAACTCGTCGAATCTTAATTTGAAGTTATGAACCCTAGCTGCCGCCTTTGTATTCCGGTGGCGGTGCCACAGTCAATCCTCCCCAAAATCCCACCCTGACGGCTCTTTACCCTCTTCTTCCTAAAAAACCTAGGCTAGTTCCGTCCAAATCCAGCCTTAACCGCTCAAATCCCGGACTTAGGGTTTCCGAATTCAGATTCTGTCAAGGTTCAGTCGCCTGGGTTTGATAATGAACCACATCAGTTGAAGGACAGTTTGGAGTTCATCTAATTGAAGACAAAATCAGTTAAGCCTGTTTTCTTTTGTTTGTCTGGTTCTCGTTTCATTTAGCTTTGTTTGTTTTCTTTTTTGTATATAGTTTTGATTAGGATAGCTTCCCTGTAGTTAATTGTTCTTCATGATGCATGGCTTAGGGTTCTAGGATTTCAATTCGATTTTGTTCTGTTTTACTGAGTATTTGGTTTTTGTGTTTTTATTTTTAATTCTGTTTAATTTGATCTGGTTTGAGCCCACAATTTTATTGAGTTGATGATTGGTATTACAATATTGCGTTGGTTTCAATTCAGCCTTAGGTTTTTAGTGTTAATTAGAGTAATTTCAATTTGGTCATAACTGAAGGTTTATTTCATTTTTGGTTAATTAGCGCTAATTATTAGGTGTCCTTTATGATTAGTGGTGTTTGGTTATAGCTGAAAGCTCCCAACCCATTTGTTGGTTAACCATGGTCATTTGACCAAGTTTAAGAGGGGTTTGGTTTAGTATAGGATGGTAAATTTAGTTTGCATAGAAGGATAATATAGGTATCTTGCTTAGGAAATCTGTTAGAGATTGAAGCTAGAACACCCTAGACCCTTCTAGAAGAGGGTTGTAGTTATAATTTTGAAAACATAATGCTGTAACTTGAGAAAGAAGTCAATAAGTAAAGGACTATTTGTGAAAATAAAATGGGGACTAAAAAGAAAGCTAAAAATCTGAGGGCTTCCCTCATTTTGCCAATGCCTTAGAGAACAAGTTTTGGAGCCTAAAAAAGTTGCCCCAAAAAGTATTCTCCCAGCTTTCCAGATCTGAAAATTAAAATTCAAAATTCAAAAACAAAAACAATACAAAAATCCAAAAAAAATATTGTTCCATTAGATAATTCAGGTTAATTTTGACTTTTAGTTATTGATTTCCATTTTTCTAGTTCAATACATGGATTCTGAAACTTCAGGTGTTCACTGGTCTGATTTCGAGCAATTTTGGGTCTGTTTAAACTGGTTTTGGATGAGTTTTGGATCTGCTGAAGTATTCTGGTGCATTCCGAGCTTATTTGTGTGCATTTCAAGTGGTCTTTGGGTTGATTTGTTAGTTTCTTCTTAATTGTTGAATATTTCTGGATTTCTGAATCCATTCCTGGGCTGTTCGTTATTCAATATTGCTGGATATTGTTTATTACTGCTGCTGCTCGATCACTGTTTTGGCCGACCTCTTCTCCTCCATTTCTATTCTATTTCCAGGTATTTTTTCAGCTCCAATTGTTGTGTGAAGGACTGAAACAGTCAACGTGTATTAGTTAATTGAAGAAATGAAATCTGGCTTGTGATATCAATTTGTTTGTAGTTATGATAGTTTAATTGTATCTACACAGTAGCTGTAGTGGAGAGTTAAATGAATGGAACACCTTACAATTTATAGTAAGTGGACTGTGTAACTATTACTCTTTCGGACTTGTATTGTGAGTTGAATGCCTGATTTAGTCTTGTAGTTGTAAAAATAGGTTCAAAATTGTTGTAAGTTTCAGTAGCTAATTCCAGTTAGTTTTGTAGTTGTAAAAAATAGGTTCAAAATGGTTGTAAGTTTCAGTAGCTAATTCCAGTAATCCAAGTCCAAAATATCGAAATTACTTGAGTGTTGAGATCTGGTTTAGTAATGTTAATTTGAGTTAGCCAATGAGTTGTTATTACAGTTGCTAAAGTCGAACCATGTTTTAGTCTGATTTTTATTTGTAGTGATATTTAGGAACTCACTAATAGGTAAATAAGTAGGACAACCCGAGTTGGAACTGGAATTCAAATGATCAATGCTTCATTAGTTTGAGTAGGTGAATGTTGTTCTTCCTTATTACAATTGTTGAGTGCACTTTGAATAACTTGAAGCAATCTTGGTGCATATTTTCTCAAATTGAGTTGAAATTTGGTTTAGTTTAACAATCAAATCTTAACAGTCCACCTTCGGATAGTTTGGGCTTCAGCACTTTTAACAGATGGCCCAGGCAGTCCAGTTCTAGTGCAAGTAAAATCTGGGCCGCCCGCCCTTCCTATTGGGCCAATGTCATGGAATTGGCTGAATTTCAGCCCTTTGGTCCTAAAATCGTTAGGTTCGGACAAAAATAATTAATTAATTAGGGCCTTTCCTTTGGTTTTAGAGACAACACATGATAGAAAATTGTAGATTACTTTAGGTTTGCCTTTTAATAATAAAACGAGATGAGCCTTGCTAAACAAAACAAATAAATTGCGGGGCCATCAATAAATATTTATACAACAATACTTAGACTTCGGGATGAGTCGTTTAGCGAATTTCACGGCTTTCCCCAAAGATAATAACGTGTTAGCCTCTTTAAGCGCGTCTTTTAATAACATTACCTTCCTAAACTCAGGTGCGCATTTATGTGACCCAAATCCAAATCTCAACGAAGTCAAAATGTGTCAAAAATCGCGAGTGCATTTATGTGATGCGGTTCGAGACATGTTTTCACAACGTTGCAATTCTCTTTATAATAATAATAATAAAAGCGGTTAAAAAGCATAGATTAAAGCATGTTGTAAAGTCAGATAAATAAGCCAAATATGACAGTTGAGCGACCGTGCTAGAACCACGGAACTCGGGAGTGCCTAACCCCTTCTCCCGGGTTAACAGAATTCCTTACCCGGATTTCTGGTTCGCAGACTGTAAAACAGAGTCAAACCCTTTTCCTCGATTAGGGATTCAAACCGGTGACTTGGGACACCATAAATCTCCCAAGTGGCAACTCTGAATCTTTTAATGAAATGAATCCCGTTTCGATTGTCCTTTAATTGGAAAAACTCCTTTGTTATGCCCTTGCGGGTGTAGTGAAAAAGGAGGTGTGACAGTAGCTACCTGTTAAACCTAGAAAGCAACCTGACCAAGGAGCTTGATTCCATCCTCAAAAACGAGGAAGATTTCTAGAAACTCAAATCAAGGATTAACTATCTTAATGAAGGGGATGCCAACAGTAGGTTCTTCCATACATCCACTCTCAACAGAAGAAGAAGAAGAAGAAGAAGAAGAAGAAGAAGAAGAAGTAGGATCCTCTACCTCGAAAAAGAGAGTGGAAATTGGCTCTATGACCAAGGGGACATTAAAACATCCATTTTGTCCTTCTACAAGAATCTCTACACTTCATCACACACACAAGCTCCCATCTCCACTACCAACCACATGGACATGACCCATATCCTATCTGATTCTCAAAGGATCTGATTGGATATGCCTCTTGAGATCAGTGAAATACAAATGGCCATCTTTTCCTTCAAGCCTTTCAAGACCCCTGGGCCTGATGGTCTCCATCTTTTTTTCGATCAGAAGTACAGGAGGATTGAAGGAAACTCAGTAATTGATTTCTGCAAACAATGCTTCAATACGAACTCCATTAATGATACTATAAATCAAGCATTACTCTGTCTTATTCCCAAGTGCCCCCGCTTCCATACTCAGAAACTTCAGACTAATTGGACTTTGTAACACCATCTATAAGTCCATCACTAAGATTATTGTAAGCAGAATCAAGCCAATGCTTCCTGACATAATTGACCCTAGCCGGGCCAACTTCCTTTCAAATAGGAGGGCTTCTGATAATGCTATCACTATGCAAGAGTATATTACTCATTTTGGGAAAATGAAGGGGAGACAGGCTCATATGATCCTCAAAATAGATTTAGAAAACGCTTTTGACAGGCTAGAGTGGTCTTCCATTAGAGACACACTTTATGCCTTCAACTTCCCCCTGGCCTGACTAAGTTAATCCTGTCTTGAATTAGCTCATCCAGCATCTCAATCTTAGTGAATGGAGGCAAAACTGAACCTTTCAAGCCCTCCAGAGGCATCAGGCAAGGGGACCCAATCTCCCCTTACTTGTTCATTCTATATATGGAAAGACTCTCCAAGTCAATTGATCAAGCTGTACTGGACAGTCAATGGCAGCCTATCCGTTTCAGCAGGTCTGTCCCCTGAATCTCCCACCTCTTCTTTGATGATGACCTTATCCTAGTTACTAAGGCCAACAATAGGAAATGCACCACCATATATTCTATCATGCAGGCCTTCAATGAGAACTCTGGCCAAAAAATTAACCTCACTAAGTCCAAAGTTCTTATCTCTGCAAACACTAGCCAGGATACCATGGAATGTCTCACAAATGCACTTTCAATCCAAGCTACTACTTCCTTTGGAAAATACCTAGGATTCCCTATGTTCCATAAAAGACCCATTAGTTCTGACTTTCAGTTCATAATAGACAATATGCAATCCAAACTGGCTGCCTATCTCAACAGGACTGGAAGGACCATTCTGGCCAAGTCATCTCACAGTAGTATCCCTAGCCATACGGCAATTTGCCCACCAAAACCACCAAGCAAATTGATAGAATTCGGAAAAGTTTTATCTAGGGAACTACCCTTAATAAGAAAACAATTTCACCTTGTTAGCTGGGATAAAGTAACTAGGAAGAAGGCCAATGGTGGGCTGGGCTTACAAAAAACTAAGCTTAAGAATAAAGCTTCTCATGCAAGTCTGACTTGGAGGATCTACCATAACACTTCCAGCTTATGGGCTAGAGTTCTGATCTCTAAGCACTGTAATTGGAACTATACCCCCAGGAAACCTAAATCCCCTATCTGGCAATACATCCTCAAGGGATGGGATGCATGCATAAAAGCTAGTAGATGGGTGGTCCACAAGGGAAACAAGGTGAGCTTCATGAATGATGCTTGGATCCCTAACCAGCCAACAATTAGAGAAATGCTTGCAGGCCCCCTAACCGCAAATGACAAAGCTATCAAACTAGACATTGTCTACAATTATGGGAACTAGGACCTCTCTTCCACCTCTATGGACATGCCTGGGAATATCTCCAACATGATCAACTCGGTTTTCATCCCTCCAAACACTACCAAGGAGGATATGCTAATATGGGGGTTGACTCCAAGTGTCACGACCCAAAATGCACTAAGGGTCGTGCGCCGGACACCATTGTCAGGCAAGCCAACACTAATTAATTAATAACTTCGTGTTTTAGATATCTTTAAATTTACTTCTTTTATATATTTAAACAATAAAGAATAAGTTCCACTGAATAAATAATAATATCTTTAACAATTTCAAAATACTGAATAAATCCCATAAACATCCCAGAAACCGGTGTCACAAGTGCACGAGCAATTACAAAGGAATCAAATAAAGTACAATAACTGTCCGGAATACAAATTTGGACAGAAAATAAATATAATACGCTGAAAGAGACTATACTGGCTGTGGGGTCGCCTCGAGAAATGCAGCTCACCTAGTCCCCGTATGATCCGTGCTGTTACGCCCAGTAGGCCGCTAGAAATACAGGTACCTGTGCAACAAAAATGCACAGCAAGTGTAGCATGAGTACGAAAACAACGTGTACTCAGTAAGTATCCCGTCTAATCTCGAAGAAGTAGAGACAATAGGTCGACTTCGACACTTACTAGGGGTCCAATAATGATACGTCAATGATATAATAAATCGAGGACTTTATATAAACATGATTGTAATTAAATAGAATGAAGCAAGTAAACAATTCTTTCTTTTATAGGAAATTCCCAAATTCCTTTTCATCATTTATACATTTATTCTCAAACCAGAATGAAACAACATAACTTCAATAAATTTCAAGGCAAGCAATACAAGCATGCACAAATCATGCCGAGGTCGTACAGCCCGATCCAACAATATTTAAACTGTACACTGCCAGAGGGCCGAATGGCGCGAACCATAGATGCATCTGTTTCCCCGCTCGTGAATCATACATGCGACACGGTCAAATATAAATAAACAATCACCCTGCTCATGAATCATACATGCGACGCAGGTACGCATAGGAATACATATTCAAATAGTCAATCAAGACATTCATCAAGGAAACAATTATTCAAGGAGGTGTAAATTTCCCTTTTTAGAAGTCATGAAAATGAAGTTTAATTCTTTTAGAATATCATTTGCCACTTCGATATGATTTAAGCAATTTAAACTATCAATAAGGTTGCATTTATTACAAGTAAGCATGCTTTTGGGTCCTAGACTACCCGGACATTACCATAATAGTAGCTATGCACGGACTCTCGTCACCTCGTGCGTACGTAGCCCCCACAATTAGTAGCACATATTCAATTAATTTACCTATGGGGACAATTCCCTCTTACAAGGTTAGAAAGGAGACTCACCTCGCTCCAAATCCTATATCCCAATTCAAGAACGCGCTCAAACCTCCAAATTGGAGCCGAACGATCCAAAACTATTCAAATGGGGTAAGATCTAGTCAATACATGCTCAAAAGTTCATATTTGTTATGAAATAATAAAAGAAGAAGAAGAAGAGTATTGCAAAAAAAAAAAAGTAGGGAGAGAGAATTCTTATTGAATTTGGGATGAATTACAATGGAATAGAACCCTCTATTTATAGGGAGAGTGTGACTTAGCCACCAAGTAATAAACCCTAGAATCTCTCAAAATATGGACATTCACCATAAATAGAATTCTATTTATAACACTCCCCCTTGAATGTCTATTCAACAGATAATGTACCTCATTAAAACCTTAACTAAAATAAAACCCAGTGGGAAAAAAATTCTAGTGAAGGAAAAAGAGTACACATATCTAACAATACGCCTTTTGGTTGCCTCGCTAAAAACCTTGCATGAAAAACCCAGTGGGACAAAACCTTGTAAGGGAAAAAGAGTACAACGCGTATTAACTCCCCCTGATGAGAGCATCAATTCACATCCTTAAGCATTTGCATTCCAATCTTGTGCACCATCTTCAAAAGATCGTTGGTAGATATTTGATAAACAATATCAGCCATATTAACTTCAACGAATTTGTTTCACCTTGAAATCATCATTCTTGATAGAGATGGATGTCTTCATATGATCTTGTTGGAATCGTCAGTTCAATATCTTCAAATAGAGGTGAAAACTCTTGCTATCATATTATCATGCATATAGTTATAGCAAGACACATGTGCACAAATTGCACTAAGGATGTAGTACTTCATGACCATGAATTCTATATGCTTTAAGCAATTTAAATCCTTCAGGGATTGTTAAGTTATATAAGCCATATAATAGACTTCAGATGCATATCAAATTTTCATGTCATGCTAGACATATAAGATATCGAAAACTGATTGCACATACCATTGACTTGTACTTTCAAGTGTTTGAACTACATGTTCAAAACTACATGGCTTTCATATGAAACCAATTCTATTTGAATTGTTTCTTCAGACTTAAGATCCTCATATATATATTTAGCGCTATCATAGATGTCGTCGACAAACATTTTATATCAGTTTCAATATTTTTTCATAAAGACATAACATAGAGATCTCTTCATTCATATTTTCAGGTACCTGAATCTCTCTTGAGATTTTATGAAGTGTTATGTCATGTGATCTTCTAGATCACTTGCCTCCTTTATTATGATCATTTTGATCATTTGCTCATCTTCTTTATCAAGAAGTTTATTTGAAACCGATTTGTCTATATGCTTTAAGCGTACTATAGACTTTGTCCTTCTAGGACTTATTCTAAAGGGAGCATTTGCAATGAGAATATAGTTACTTTCTTTGGGTCAGTAAATGCGTCTGGCATGATTTGCAATAAATTGCACATGAATTATCCTTTTATGAACTTCAAGTTCATATTATTTTATTCAAGGATCTAGATGTATAAATGATAATTCATTCCATGTAACTTTTTCTCAACTGTTGTATCTTGTCTCCCCCTCATGTTAGAAAAACTAACTTGTTTCCTCAACTTTGAGAACCCATCTTTATGCGTTATGGTGTTAATCAAAATATACACCACACATCAATAATGATGAGATAGAATTATTTGGTTCCTGACCCTGAAACCACTTGTGAGGGAAGAATGTAATATACTTTCGTATATAACCTATATCAAACTGATATAGATAACTTTGTTCTCATAAGCAATAGTTTAGCTATTAAGTGGAGGCACTCAATAAATCATTTTGCTAAATCCAACTTATCAAGAAGAACTATCTTGAATAAAAATCTGGAAATTATGCTCTATATTAAATTATTGAGCAAGTTACCTCGCAAACACCAGGTTGCGGGTCAATAATAATTGCACATGTAACCATCTCATAGATGCATCTTATGTGGTATACATGGCAGGTGAATGGGCCTATATTCACCTTTGATATTTCCAGCATTCATGGGATACAATCCCAATTTTAATTGGTCTATTAATTAATGAGAACAAACCAATGTAAGAAAATTCGTAAAGAACTTTCTAGTTCTTTAATATTTACCCATGTGAATTCTCTTTTATTTCTACACATCATACTTGAATTAACGTGGCTAAACCAATTATGTTTACACCATGATGTGTGCAATTATGAATAAACTCCAAGTTTATTATGATATGAATTTTTATATCATAAATATCCACTTCATTGTGGTATTCTTTTGTTTATGTAGTACAAATTGGAGAATAAAGCGGGTAGCTTTTCACATACATATTACCCCGCTACAAGTTGAAGTAATAGAAGATATTAAATCTTTCCTTTATTTATAGTCTCAATATAATCAACCGTTTTCGCGTATACTTTGGAAACTGAATAAGTTACAACACAATACCTTATTGGTAATTAATTGGGTTTCTCCAAAATAGTATAATTGGCTCTTGCAGATTTCACAATTAATTTTGTAGTGCCACATATTCATCAACACCCATATGGTGAATATCTCTTTTAAAGAGAAAGTTATACAATTATGGTTATGGTCAAAATTATATGCAAGATCTGTTTCTTGTATTACCGTTGTCTTTTAACAATCACAATGCCAAAATATTTTAGCGTACAATAGGTACGTGACCAATGACCATTCATGCCATAATAATGACATTATTTTCTTATATCATCTCAAACCTCCTTTTAGAGGTGAGTGCGGTATATTCACTACCACTAGCACGTTCATATTCTTTGAATAATGAATATGTATTCATAAATCAGATGTTGTCACATTCACATCATCAATCATCTATATGTGCTTTACAAAATCTCATGTCAAATCGATGACAAATATTTTTCACAGAGTGAAAGATTATTTTGAGAATCCTTATTGTTCTCATTACCACAAATGATGACGATTATAATTTCGTCTATTGCCACGTCCATATCCATTGATACATTCATAGTAATAATTTTGTCTTCTTTCAGACTTATCACATACTGCTATCACATTCTCTTAAGGGAATGAGAATGGAGCAAATTCAATGGGATGGGTTTTCAATTCTTTGCCCAATATCATACATGAATTTCATCATGGCGAGGCATAGAATTTTACCACTTCAGGTGGTTATAATTTCATACAAACTCCATTAGAGTTATAATCAAACTTTGTTGTCTTTGCTTGTATTTAAAATCAAAGTATAGAATAAAAGAGAAAAATACGATAAAATACTTACCTTGAATCCATAATTTAATCATGAAGGAAGTTTATAGAATAATTGACAATCATTATGCTCAATCCCAAAGCTTCTACTCAATTGTTTAGAGTCTCGTGCTGATAACGTGTTATGAAATAATAAAAGAAGAAGAAGAGTATTGCAAAGAAAAGTAGGGAGAGAGAATTCTTATTGAATTTGGGATGAATTACAATGGAATAGACCCTCTATTTATAGGGAGAGTGTGACTTAGCCACCAAGTAATAAACCCTAGAATCTCTCAAAATATGGACATTCACCATAAATAGAATTCTATTTATAACAATATTCTAATTATTAAACCAATTTCCCAACCCTAAATGGAAGGTTCCTAAAATTCATCCCCGGGCCCACGTGCCCGGATATAGAAATTTTTCGAAGATAAAGTTTACCCATGACCTCAGGAACTCAAATATATAACTTATTCTCAATTCCATGCCCAAAATCGTGATCAAAATCAGAAAATACCAATTTCTATGTTTTTCTTCACAATCCCTAAATTTCTACAATTTACATGTTTAAATCCATATATAATCCTTGTATTTAACCCATAACTAGAAGAAATCACATACCTCTTGATGATGGTGGAACCCCTTCTCAAATGCTCTCAAAAATTGCCTAAGACCAAGTGGAAAATGAGGGAAATGGGCTAAGTCTCGGAATAAAAAGTGTTACCACCCATATTCACATACGTTAGTTCATGCCATAAGGTCGTCGGTGTAAATCCATGAAGAGATTATCTTTGAGATGATAAGAGATTAATCCTATTGGTCTTAAATGATACAAAGGTGTATAAGGGTGGTTAACAAGTATTAGAAGTTAAACGAATCAAGGATGTTGTCAGCCGTATTTTTGGGTAAACCTAGGGGTGCTTAATACTCTCAAAAGGTCATATTTTAAGGTATATGAATCATAAAATATCCATATCATAGTCTTGAAGTCAAACGAGTTATGAAACAAAAGTCGACAAGAGTTGTTGCAACTTAAGTTCATAGTTTTACTTAAACTTTAGGTCAAATGTTATTAAGCTTTTCTCCCAATATACTTGGAATTACGGGGCGATCTACCACCAAATTGAAGATCTATGAGTCTAGTTTCCAACGTATTAAACCTTTTATCAATACGACATTGGAGTAGAGAGATATAGACATTTTTGCGAGACTGCACAAGCTGCTAGGTGACAAGTAGGTGGGTCACCTACTTGGTTAAATGATAGCCCAAAAAGAGGCAATTTCGGGTCAGACAAAGAGCCCATTAAAAGGCTTATCTTCTGCAATATATCCCTCATTATATTTCACAAATAACCAGACCTAAACCCCTGCAAACTTCCTCCCAAAAATTATCCACAAACCCTAATTGATTTTCCCTCTCTTTCAAGTTCAAATTGGGGGTAAACCCTAGAGTTTGAAGAACCAAGATAAGGGCTCAGTTATCCAACAAGTAAGGTGAGTTTACTGCTATCTTTCATACATTTATTCTGCTGTGAATTCATGGTTCGTTCTATACATGTAAGAACTCACGCGACGGTGATCGGAAGCCGTGAGTTCGAGTTATTCACTTGTAGCGGACTGTTTTGTGGACTGTTTTGTGTTGCTGTTGGGCTGCGTGTTTTACTACTGTTTTGTGGAGTTTTGGAGGAGGAAGGGTGTGGAGAAAAACCATATAGATGTAGGGTTGTGGGCTGGTAGTTCTTCGTAACATTTCCGGGTCGTTTGACACGACTACGGTGGCCGTCGTATGTATGAAGTGATTTAGTTGTGCGTGGACTGTTTTGGGAGGCTCAATATGATTATTATTGATGTTGTTTGGGCTGTTTGGTGATTGTTTGGAATTGTGTGAAGTCATATATATAGGGGAGGTTCTGTCCGTTTCATCGTAAAATAGGTTGTGGTCGATACATAATAGTTATGACGCTTGAATGGTAACTATAGTATCGTTTCTCTTATTGTAGACTAAGGAGTCGTGAAAATTGCATAGCTTGAGATTGGGGCAGTATATACAAGGTATGTGAGGCTATCCCTTTCCTTCTTTTGCACGACTCCGATTGTACATAATGTAATGAACGAGCTTCCAAAGATACTCTACTCTTAGAAGCTAGCAGTACTTACATTGTTTCCCCTCTTATGGAACGATTGATGTTGATGTTGCTTCTCTTATTCTTATGTTATCAATGTTATTGGTACTTCCTGATTCTTATAAGGTTCATGGTGAAGAGTTAGTCCTAATAACGTGTACAGAGGATATCGACCTTACCCGAAAGGTTTAGAACGTGAGTCCATGAGTCGAGCATGCATTATATATATGTATCTATTTTACTTTACCGAGCCGCGCTATAGTCGGCCGGGTACGGCACCTATTGTGCAACCACTGATCAGTTGGGTTTTACCGAGCTCCACGTGGCCGGGTACGTTTTTACCGAGCCTATTACGGCCGGGTACGATATGATGATGATGATGCCCACAGAGGCGTATGTTTTAAAAGTTTATGTATATATACATATGTATCACGCGTTTCATGTCAGTAGCCCTTAGAGGTACCCAGATGTTACAGGTTGTTTATTCTCTATCCCTGCTTACATTACTGTTCGTACTTATGGTTCCCTGCCTTACATACTCAGTACTTTATTCGTACTGACGTCCTTTTATTTGTGGACGCTGCATGTCGTGCTGCAGGTCCTGATAGACAGGCAGGCGCAGCTCCCCCACCATAGTAGGCTGTCCAGTTCAGCGGTGATTGGCGAGATCCCTTCTTCGGACTTGCCTTGGTCTTGGTATGCATTTTTGTTATAGATATTATGGGTATGTCGGGGCCCTGTTCCGGCTATGTTGCAACACTTATGTTCCTTTAGAGGCTCATAGACAGGTGTCGACTCATGTATAGTTTGGTAGGCCTTGTCGGCTGGTTTTTGTTGTATAGTCTCTCACGGTAGTGTGGTAGCTCGTACCTTATATATAGTTTCTTGATTGTCTAGTCATCCCATGTTATGTATGTTCATGCCATCATATTTTATTGTTGGTTGTCCATGACCCATGTCTACCATTTATATTGATCTCGTCAGCCCAAAAAGATAATAAAGAAG
>NW_017674746.1:0-25209 GCF_001879085.1 Nicotiana attenuata | reverse complement strand
GTTAGATAAAATGTATGTTGGTGCTCGGTAAGTATGGCCGGGTGCTAGTCATGGCCCTCCAGTTTGGGTCGTGACAAACTTGGTATCAAGAGCAAGGTTGTCCTAGGGATTGTCTATGAGCCGTGTCTAGTAGAGTCTTGATTATGGATGTGTAGCGCGCCACATTTATAATCAGGAGGCACATGACATCTAGGGTTTTACCTTCTTTCCTGAATCTAGATCGTGCGTAGAGATTTGAGTCGTTAAGTGTTCATCTTTAATATTCACCTTGTTTTCTTTCAGCGATGCCTTCGACTAGGAAGGAAACAATCAGTAGACGGCTTGATACAGCTGCGGGACAGGGTACCAGTCAGGTGCCCAAGCCAGAGCGGGCCAAAGTGAGAGCTCAGAGTGAGATGCCGTTCTCATACCTCATCTACTCCGTCTCCTCCAGAGGATATTAGGAGAACCAACACCTCCAGTTCCTCCGTTCTGGCACTACAGACCAGGATATGCGGGATGCTTTGCAGTTATTGACTAGCTTGGTAGCTGCTCATGCTTCAGAGGCAGAATACAGGTGCTGCTGATAAACCAGTTAGTAACGAGAGTTCGTGATTTTATTAATTTTAACCCTCCTGTGTTTACCGGATCCATCTCTATGTCAGTGCTGCCTGAACATCAGCCATTTTCCGATGCTCGGTGTACTTGCCATTGTACTGGTAGATTTCCAAGTCACCCCATGGTGTTGGTGCAATTTCGTCGGTCATATCAAACCATCTTGGTTTGAACTCATGTCCTTGTGCCTCTCTGTTTCTCTTTTCAGCTCTCTGCATAAAACAGAAAAACCTTTAAAGCACGTTAGTATAAGATGAACAGATCAAAATAACACCACAATTATCTATGCCCCACGGTGGGCGCCAAACTGTTTACCCGTAAAATGGTACAGTTGAATTTGTAACGTAATTTATAGACACATATATTATATTGATCCAATAATATAGAGTAATGAAGAACAAAGCGATTAAAATAAAGAGAATTGAAGGAAAGATAAGCCTGAGCTTCAGAATGTTCCCACCGGAATCAAGAATAATTTGAAAATCTCGACAATACTTGTATAAAGCTTGAGAGAAAGAATAATGTCTTTTGCCTATCAATATTTTTGGGTACTTACCAGCTATGTCCATTTATAAGTAGCTTATAACAAAAATTTGTAAATTCATTAAATATTACTAATATTAGCCAAATATTGCCAATATTAGCTATTTGTAACCAAAATCAAATTTTTGTTTTCTAGTGGGTGTTATTAGAATAGATTGGATACACCTTAAGGGTTTTGAATCTCGATTTTGGGATGATTTGGTAGAGTTGTGAGGTGGTTTGAATTGAAAACTCTAAGTAGAAGATGAACATGAAAAANTAAGTATTGAAAATATTGACCTTAGCAACTAACTCACAAAATAATAATCAATAGGATTTAAGTACTCGAACAACATGACCTTAGCAGCTAACTCATGCATATGGAAGCATGAAATATAATCACAAACTTGAGAATCAGACTTAAAAGCCAGATCCACCTTTTGCCCCCAGGCTTTGGTCTAAGTGGTAAGAGCAGAACATGTAATGTGTGGGTTAGGTGCACGTCACGAATTCAAATTATGTCGCAAACAAAAGCCTGATATTTAAGTGGAGAAGGGCAGAGCAGTGAGCCTATTATCTACCGAGTTTCGAACCATGTGCTGCTGGCCCTCGGAAAATTCTTGGTTATTAAAGAAAGGCGAAATGGCTTCCTGGCCACTTAAACTTGCAGCAGTTTGTAAAGCTGATATATGAACTCTTGGGTTTCACATTTGAACACCTTTACTTGAAAAAATGGCTATTAATAAACACTTGTAATGGTGTGTGTTGTTCAATTGCTGCTGACATGGATTTAATTTAATATTTTGTATAACCACATCATCCATTCATTCACATTTTGTTGACACCTGTATGTTCAAGGTTATCTAGGGATTTAATTAGTCACCCGCAATTATAGCAAAGACGAACATATACAACTATTGACACTCGCATTTTCCGATTAAAAACCAGCTCAGTGTCCCGTCGCCGGCGACTGGCCAAAAGAGCAGCTGCTAATAGGGAAGATGAACACAGACATAACAGCATCGGCAAAGCCGGAATACCCAGTTATAGATCGAAGCCCACCTTATACTAAGATAAGTGCCAATTTCAACACCCTCAATTACCTCCGTCTCACCACCATCTCCGGCATCTCCATCACTGTCGGCTACCTCTTCGGTAAACTCCTTTCTCTGCTTTACTTTTTATCAGTCAAATCTTATTAGTCAACTCTTAAATCAACCAAAACCCTAAGAAAAAACCCGTTAACAAATTATTGACCCAGATCAAATATCTGGGATCCACGTCTGATCCATCGAACAACCGAAACTTAACTTCTAACAAGTCCTCCTCCGACATTTGCAATCGCCCACCACCCTCTTTCTTCTTTACTTTTTTTCACCTCCCAAACCTAAATAAAAAGTGCCAGCATATAGAAAGCAAAGGTTACAGAAATTTGAAGTATTATTCAGCTTGATTGCATTGAATTGAAGCTGGACCAAAACGAATTACAGTAAGAAAGCTAAAATAAAGAGATAGAAATTGGGGAACCCTAGAGCGAACGTGAAAGAAAAGAGAGTATGTGACTGAAGTTGGTCGAGGGTATGAGGATATCTTAATTATGTATGTGACAGTTACGTATATAGGTGGGAGGGAGGAGAAAGGAGAAGGGAAAGGGAAAGATCTCTTTTTTTATTTTTATTTTTTTGGTCTCATTTATATTTTATTTTGATTCTCATATTTTTTTAATAAAATCAATACATTCCACGCGCCTTTGCAGCGTGATTTGCACACAATTTAGCCATGTCAGCTGCGCCGCTTCGACATAGGCATAGTCAACGGTCAAATGTGTTTATTAGTATCTATTGCATCAAGTTGGAATGTTCAAATGGAAAAAGTGCAAGTTCATGTATCGGTTTTTAAAAGCCTTACAAGTTTAAGTGTTCAAGAAGCCATTACGCCTTAAAGAAAAGTCAGATCCACTTTACGTGGAGCTTCAATACCATCAAATGAATCCACAAATAAATGAAATACTTAAAGTGAGGTTCTAAGCAAAAAATGAATAAAGCCTGCAAATTTTCTCTTTCTGATTTATCTTTTATAATTTATTCGTTTCTTTTTTTTTTGGACATAAATGAACTCTTTATACCGACTGATGGCGACTTTGACTAAACTAGTGGTCCTTCTCACGTCTTATCTCCCAAAGATATAAGGTATAATCGAGTTAAAGTGCATCAAATTATAGAATAGCTTTTTGTTACCAGCCATTTATAAAACAAAATTTTGGAATTTCATCCCTGAAAAAAATAAGAACATATGATATATCACACTTTAAGATGCCATCATACATGAACTCCTATAGTCCATTAGAGCATATTTGTTTTTGCAACTTATCAAATTACCGTTGGCATATGATAGAACAAAATTCCATTCAATGAGAAAAGCTGGCCAGACATTAACCTCTTTTAGCTCTGTGCCAGGAAGAGGCTCACCCTCCATGTCACAGGATTGGTAACTCATTGACTCATTCCATTTTCCAGTCATCAGTATCTTAGGTTCCTCATTAGCATTATAAACATACCCATCAACCTCATACCGTCCAGCCCTGCACCCAAAAAGCAACTTTATCGATAACCAATAGTAGGTTGGAAATACTGGTGATTGAATATTAAAGCATGCAGCAAAACATTTTATACTCATTTCCGCATCCCACAGTTATTAGTCGTGACAAAAATTAACAAGCAGGAAGATGTGATGCCTTCAAGTGAAAAGATAGCAAAAATTATGTCCAGTTCATATAGAAGCACCGTAAGAATCATGAGAAGCAGAGAAGAAAATAATATATAAAAGTTCAAGCCAAAGGTTTGTAGCAGTAAAAACCATATGGGCTTGAGAGTCGATGGACGGCAAAAAGAAAAGGGGTAACTGTCCTTGTTTTAAGCAACGGAAAAAGAACCAAAGTTCAGATGAGGTATTAAGATAGGCTTATATACCATAACAATATAATCAAGCAGTAAAAGCAGAACTTTCTAGTCTTTTTTGTTATCACAACATACATGTGATAACAAAAGAAAAGGACCAACAGAAATAAATATGCAAAAGAAGCGCAATAAAATTTGGAAATATAGTTAAGAGGAGATGCCAACATACCCAAACCACCCACAAGGTTGGAAATAGAGCACCGCTTTGTCCCCGGTTGTCTGATTTGTCATGATCATTTCCCCAGGCGAATCAACTCAGGTTCGTCCAAATATTAAATTATTAACCTTTGTGGGAGGGGGAACCAAATCCAAGACAACACCATCTCTCTTAAGGGTCACACGTGTCCTGAATACAAATAAAGAACAAGAATTTCTAGTGTTACAAATTTATTGAGATGTAGATAAGTTAATTGCAGTAATAGAGAATAAAAAGCTGCAATACAGAGTTAATATATTCTTAATCAACACCTACTTTGGAGACTATTGAAGATTCCACAAATCGATATAAAAGAACAGAAAAGAAATCTTTCTAGGTCAGATATCAACGAAGAAACTACATGAACAGAACAAAGCTCAATTATATTCAAAGATATATTCTCTAGCTCTATACAAACATTGTAGCCATCTAAGTTGCTCGTACTAGGGTGCGGGTATCCGATACGGGCACGGACCCGAGTGTCGGATTCAGCAAAATCCAAATTTTAAGATTCGTGGGTGCAGATCAAGGTATGGATACGGGTGCGGCGATTCGGCCAAGAAAATTCAAATTATAAAAAATAGAGCTTTAAGGATATTATAAATTTTGAGAGATATTATGTGAAAAACTTACATGTATATTGTAGAATTCTATCTTTCATTCTTCAAGATGCGCATTATTCTTCCATTCTCCTACGAACACAATAAAATAGCAATTGAATTTTAAAGGTATATTACAATAGAATAAATATAATTAAAAATATTAAATATAAAGTGAAAGAAAGAATTAACCTTTTATCCGAGAAAAAGAATGGCACAACTCTTAAAATAAAGAATGTAACTTGTATTGTAAAAATAAGATCTTAAACAAAGTGAAAGTGTGAAATTAGAAATCTAAAATTTAAGACATAAACAAAAGACTTTAATAATTAGTGAATTACATGACTAATCAATAGTTCAATACACCAAGTAGAAATCACCCTTTTACCAAAAACAATAGAACATTTGAACTTAGCTAACCAAAAACCGACAACGCATAGTCAAGTTAACTACTCTTAGGCCCTAGCTTTCCTCCACAACTTCTTCCAAATCATCTCCAAAGATCACTCCTTTCAATTGAGGTTCATCATTGATAGCTCGGTTAAACCATCAATTGTCTTATATATATCAAATTGATTTCCACCTAAAGTAACATTAAATTAAAAAGAATAGATATATTAGAAAGTTTTCATGAAAAGGAAAAAGAGTTATGCAAAATAAGTAATTGAGAAAATATCAAATAAGAAAATGTATATATACCCAAATCCCAATACTTTCTCGATCCACTTATATATTTTTCCTTCTTGCGAGAGAGCAACCGTAGATTATAGTGTACAAAAAACAAATCTTCGACTTTTGAAGTTGCATATTTGTTTCTCTTGATGTTGTGAATCAAAGAATAAGTGCTCCAATTTCTTTCACAACAAGAGGAAGAAGCTGGTTGAGCAAGCAACTTGTAATTTGCCCACGGAGAAGGAGGATCCTCATACATCATAGCCTCAATCACATAAGACTCACTAAAATAATCACCCCACTACAAAATGCTCCATACTCCAGTGAGACTTGCTTCATTTCATTGTCTTTAAAGTATCTTCGAAAGCATTTGACCCTATTCATTGAGATTTCTTGATCTTCATCAGGAGCTTGCCTTCGAATTCCATTTTCACCTTGATGCCATGATTCGTCATAGTATTTTGGAACCAAAGAGTGTGCCAAACAACGCAAAGGGGTATTACTTTTGTTTCACCTAGCTACAAGGATCTCATGAATTGTATCAAAAAAGCTTGATTGGCCGGAAATGAGATCCATCACCTTGTGCTCAAAGATAATTTTCTTAACTTTCTCAATCATTGTATCCCACATATAATAAATGAGATGAAATTTCGGCACTTCTAAGCACATCTACAATAGGTTTTGTAAACTTCAAAAAGTAACCAATGCTATTCCACCATCTATTTAAGGGATTTTATTTCACGTGCTTTAGCTTCAAGTCCCTTATCCCCCTATAATGCTTCCATTCATCATCCATCACCATATTCTTTAACGACAATTTCACTGTCTGAACACGAGTGGTCATAATAATGTGTGAGACAAATCTTGTTTCGGCAACTATCAATTAGCACAAATTCGAATGCTTTTAAAAAGTTGCAAGTGATATGTCATGATTCACAACAAAGTTCTTCAAATTACTAATTTGACAGAGTAACTTTAATATCCATTTGCAAACTGAGTTGATCTTTCCGAAGGTTGACACATATTATTCCGCGCTAGATTTAAATAATGAACACAAGGAGTCCAAAATACATGAGGAAATGTTTGCTCCATGATAGAACTGGAAAATTTCGTGTTACTTGTGTTATCCGTAATAACTTGAACAATATTATCCAGACCTACATTTTCTATTGCTTTAATAAAAAGTTTAGCAATATATTCCCCTTAAAAATATTGGCCCCCCACTAGATGATGCCATTATATTTATCAAAGGTCATCTCTTAATGTCGGACCATCCATCAGAACAAATCGACAACCCTTTTTTTTCCATGTATCTTCAATTGGTTGCAACTTTCGAGCAATGTTAGTCTTTTCCGGAGCCAAAAGAGTTGTTCTCAACTTATTATATGGGGGAATATCATCGGGAATAGAATTTTCAGCTAGAAACTGTGAATATTTTTTGAAATAGGGAGATCTTCCAAGATTAAACGATAGACCTGATGCGTAAAACATTCGAGCGGCTAATTTATGTATTTCTTTCATAGATGCGGAAGGATTTCTCTATAACTCCACCATCTGGACCCTTCCTTTTTTCTGTTGTAGTAAATAAATCCCCTCCGGAAGAGATACATAATCAGTTTTCTTTCTTGCATCAACTTGAATGGATGATTTATGAAAGAAAGAACTTCCAGGGGGGACTGATTTACTACAACAGGAAAAAAAAAGGGGGGGGGGGGGGTCCAGAGGGTGGAGCTATAGAGAAATCCTTCGGCATCTATGAAAGAAATACAGCCGATAAATTAGCAGCTCGAATGTTTTACGCATCAAGTCTATCGTTTAATCTTGCAAGATCTCCCTATTTCAAAATAGTTTCTAGCTGGAAATCCTATTCCCGATTATATTCCTCCCATATAATAGGTTGAGAACAACTCTTTTTGCTCAGGAGAAGACTAACATTGCTAGAAAGTTGCAACCAACTTAAGATACATGGAAAAAAAGGATGTCGATTTGTTCTGATGGATGGTCCGACATTAAGAGACGACTTTTGATAAATATAATGGCACCATCTAGTGGGGGGCCAATATTTTTAAGGGAAATATATTGCTAAACTGTTTATGAAAGCAATAGAAAATGTAGGTCCGGATAATGTTGTTCAAGTTATTACTGATAACGCAAGTAACATGAAATTTTCCAGTTCTACCGTGGAGCAAACATTTCCTCATATATTTTGGACTCCTTGTGTTGTTCATTGTTTAAATCTAGCGTTGAAAAGTATGTGCCAACTTTCGGAAGGATCAACTCGCTTTACAAATTGCAAATGGATAATAAAGTTACTTGGTCAAGTGAGTAATTTGAAGAACTTTGTTATGAATCATGGTATGGCACTTGCAATTTTTCAAAAGCATTTGAATTTGTGCTTACTGAAAGTTGCCGAAACAAAATTTGCCTCACACATTATTATGACCACTCGTGTTCAAACAATGAAATAGTCATTAGAGAAGATGGTTATGGATGATGAATGGAAGCATTATAGGGAGGATAAGAGACTTGAAGCTAAAGCACAAGAAATAAAATCCCTTATAAGGATGATGAATGGTGGGATAGCATTGATTACTTTTTGAAGTTTACGGAAATTATTATAGATATGTTTAGAAGTGCCGATCATGATTGTCCGAAATTGCAACTCATTTATGATATGCGGGATACAATGAATGAGAAAGTTAAGAAAATTATCTTTGAGCACGAGGGGAAGGATCTCATTTCTGGCCAATCAAACTTTTTTGATACAATTCATGAGATTCTTGTAGCTAGGTGGAACAAAAGTAACACTCATTTGCATTGTTTGGCACACTCTTTGGTTCCAAAATACTATCACGAATGATGGCTTCAATGTGAAAATGGAATTCGAAGGCAAGCTACTAATGAAGATCAAGAAATCTCAATGAATAAAGTCAAATGCTTTCGAAGATACTTTAAAGATAATGAAATGAAGCAAGTCTCGTTGGAGTATGGAGCATTTTGTAGTGGGGTGGTTTATTTTAGCGAGCCTCGTGTGATTGAGGCTATGATGTATGAGGATATTCTTTCTTGGTGGGCAAATCACAGTGTCTAGGCTCCACTTTGCAAAGCTTAGCTTATAAGTTGCTTACTCAATCGGCTTCTTCCTCTTATTGTGAAAGAAATTGGAGCACTTATTCTTTGATTCACAACATCAAGAGAAACAAATTTGCAACTTCAAGAGCCGAAGATTTGGTTCTTGTACACTCTAACCTACGGTTGCTCTCTCGCAAGAAGGAAAAATATACAAGTGGACCGAGCAAGTATTGGGATTTGGGTATATGTATACATTTTTTTAATTTGATATTTTTCTCGATTATTTATATTGCATAACTTTTTTTCTTTTTCATGAAAACTTTCTAATATATCTATTCTTTTTAACTTAATTTTACTTTAGGTGGAGATCAATTCGATATTGATAAGACAATTGATGGTTTAACCGAGCTATCAATGGATGAACCTCAATCGGAAGGAGTGATCTTTGGAGAAGAATTGGAAGATTTGGATGGAGTTGAAGATGTTGCAGAGGAAAGATAGGGCCTAAGAGTAGTTAACTTGAATAACTTGACTATGCTTTGTCGGTTTTTGTTAGTCAAGTTCAAATGATCTATTATTTTTGGTAAAGGGTGAACTTCTACTTGGTGTATTGAACTATTAATTTAATTATTAATAGCTAAATTGTAGATGAAATAAATGTCTTTTTTTTTAGATTTCTAATTTCACACTTTCACTTTGTTATCTTATTTTTACATTTACAATACAGGTTACATTCTTTATTTCAAGAGTTGTATCATTCTTGTTCTTGGATAAAAGGTTAGTTCTTTTCCTCCACTTTAAATTTGATTCTTTTAATTATATTTATTCTATTGTAATATACTTTTAATATTTAGTTGCTATGTTGTGTTCATAGGATAATGGAAGAATAATGCCCATCTTAAAGAATGAAAGATTGAATTATATAATATATACGTAACTTTTTCACAGAATATCCCTCAAAATTAATAATATCATTATAGCTCTGTTTTTTAAAATTTTGAATTTTCTTAGCTGAATCCCCGCATCCTTATCCATATCTGGATCCGCACCCCCCGAATCATAAAACTAAATTTTGTCGACGCTCGGATCCGTACCCATATCGGATACCTGCACCCGAGTCGAGCAACTTAAAAGATAACCGCAGACAAAAGTAGTACTATTAATTGTAAACCATAGCAGTTACAGTCACATAATGGATATGTTCGCCTTTGTTTGGAAGATATTTTCTTGCCTGGATGAAACAACAATAGATGAATAGTCATTTCCTCAAAAATTCAGACAACATGTAATGCCACAATATCCGCCTAACACAAACCAAAGCGACGCAGGTTTTCTCAAAATTGGTATACCTGGTCAGCGAGATGGAGACCCTGATTTGGACCCTCGTGGTCGAGCGTATGATTGTAAAGAACACGGAGTAATCCACTTCTCCTCGACTCGAAATAAGGGATTCAGATGGACTTTATGTTCTAAAAACCTAAGTTACTCTGGACACGGGTGCAGGTATCCAAGACGGGTGCGGATCTAGAGGTCGGATCCTTCATGATCTGAATTTTAAGATTCGGGAATACGGATTCAAGTGTGGCTACGGGTGTAGAGATTCGGCTAAAAATAATTCACATATCTAAAAATAGAGTTATAAAATATGTCTAAATTATGAGAATTATATGTGAAGAACTTAAAAGGTATTTCGAGGAGGAGAAAATATTGATCAAGAGGAGAATTCGAGAAGGAAATAAAAGGAAAAGAACTGACATAGAAATTTTTATACACTAGGAGCCCGTTTGAACATAAGAAGTTTTTCACTTTTTTTTCGAAAAAAATTCACTTTTTCTCGAAATCATTGTTTGGCCATAAAATTTTCATTTTTCACTGAAGATGAATTTTGGAATTTTTCGAAAATTTGAAAAACTCCAAAAAGCTTTTTTCCAAAATTTCACTCATCACTCACAAAACTTCAAAAACAACCCAAAATTATATTCATGTCCAAACACAACTCTAACTTTCAAATACCATTTTCACTTGAAAAAAAATTCACTTTTTTTGGAATTTTACAATTCTTATGTCCAAACGCCCACTAGGTATTCCATTTTCTCCAATTTCACCCTAGCTTTCGTTTTTATTTCAGAAATGGTTATATCTGCCCCGAATTTCTCCGTCGGTTTTGTTCAAAGTACCCAAAATTGGTTGATCGGATCCGGTACGGATCCCCCACCCCCACCCATGTCGTATCGACACGGGTGCATCACCAAAAGTGAAGAGTCCGAGCAACTTAGCTAAAAACTACAGCACATCCATATTTCAGGTATACATCAATACTTCAAAACTTATACATTTGTCGTTGACATTTTAGAAACTTATTCTTAACAACTATCAGGTACAAAGTAAGGAAAGTAGCAAGGAGAAAACAAAAACCTAAAGTTATGATTTAATAATAATTGCAGTTAAAACGTCACCATTTGGACTCAATGAAAATAAAACAAAATTTTCGGATAAGTAAAACCAGGAAGAATGGTAGCAAAGAAAGCATACATCAATTATAACAATTGAGATCTCCATGCATTGACGCTGATCAACAACAAGAGCATACTACAATCTTTGCAATCTAGGAAAGGTACACATGAACTAACCTTCCAACAGGATATACATCAACGGAGTTACCCAAGAATTTGGTTTTCAACTTGGAAGTCACATCATATGTGAAATGCTCATTTTCAGCATGCCCAGCACTCATTGGAGGATGATGGCTGACCTGTAGGTCGTGAAGCATTAGATTCCATCAAACAATGACACAAATGAACCAGTTTGAGCATATCCATACTAGGCTTTAATAAGATCTAGCATATTAGTTTAGCTTAATTTGCAATTGTTTAATAAAAAATGCCAACCGATGCAATATCTATTGTAAGATGTAGGACAAACCAAACACGTGACAAAGCCAAAGAAGACAGCATAAGTACCCTTCACATACCTGTTCGGAAATAAATGTGATGCTACCATGGTTGACCATTTCATAAGTCTCCCCCAAGAATTGGGTTGAACGGTTTCCATGTACGTTGGTAAGCATAGTAGACTGATATCGCCCAAGATGCTGCACTAAATTTCAACCATTAATATTGAGAAGTAGAAAAGGGGTATGCAGAATTTAATCATCCATTGAATTACACAGTTCCACTAACTTGCATATACCAATCGCATGTAAGGATCCTCACATTCATCGGCTTTGTCTAAAAGGTGGGAATATTCCATTAACTGCCACAACAGTTCCAAACTAGAATGATAAAATGTTTGTACATTTTTCCCCTAATACATTGTATACAATGTAATATTAACTAAAAGCATGTAAATCAGCTTCCACAAACCTCTGCCATTTTTTGAAGCATCGTCATGGGCTCAAATATAAGAACAGGGAGTGTTACCATTGATGTGACATCACAACCAATATACTTCTGCATCATCTTCCAGTAACTGTCTCGTTCCTTTGAGAAAGCAAAGGATCACACTCAACGTGAGAAATTAAAGATATACCAATTACCTTCTCAAAAAGAAAAAATTACTATACCATTTCTTGGTGAACATATAATAAAGTGTAAGGCCCCTCCATATTAAATGTATGAAATTGAAAGACACACGCATTTTGAGTTCTTGACTCACATAAAGGTGTTGCGCTTATTTCTTAATTTTATAGACTATACTTTGCTGCTTGACTAGCTAAAATTGGAGTATGTAATACTTTAAGAGGATGTGGGCATCTATTTAAAAGAGCACCTGACATGCACTACTTGCAAAGAAAAGTTTAAGAACTTCATACTGCAATACTTGCACATAGTATGAGGTATGATCGTCTCTTTGCAACTTGGTTTACTAGCTTGGTTCATCTAAGTAAACATCTTCATAAAATTCCGTTCAAATTTTTTGTTGCCTTTCTCAAAAAAAGAATACCATTCAAATTTCATGACCAGCTCCATCCAAAAAAGTGGCAGAAAACAACTCAAATGCAAGATCAGAATTTCTATCTGTGTGTGATTGTGCAGTGAGGGAGAGATATTGATGGATAGAAAGCTCATGAATTATAACTACCCCCATCCAAAATTTGGAAAATGCAAAAAGAAAAAAACTTCATCAGGAAGAAATCCACATTCATGTGAAAGAAAAAAGGAGACATTGAGATAACTCACCTCCTGTTTCCATCTACCTCTTTGTGCTTCCTCTTCTGCATCTTCTTTACCTCCTTCAGGATTTATAACTTCTAGGCCTTCATATCCAAGCAATCTGGAAGAAGGAAAGGCAGTGAATGGAGCAAATAAGTCTGGTTCCTGTTAAGATAAAATCATTCACCACAGAATTATAGGGAAAATTTGAAAATAGTACTCCCTCCGTTTCAAATTAGATGAGGTAGTTTGACTCGGCACGGAGTTTAAGAAAAAAGAGAAGACTTTTGAAACTTGTGGTCTAAAAAGCTTAAGGGGTAAAAGCTTTGTGGGGCCAAGACATTTGTGTGGTTATAAAAGCTTCTCATTAAGGGTAAAATGGGTAAAATGAAGAGTATAAAGTTGAATTATTTCCAATTGGAGAAATGTGTCATTCTTTTTGGAACGGACTAATAAGGAAAGTGTGTCATCTAAATTGAAAAAGAGGGGTAGAAGATAGGAATAAGAAAATGTTATCACCCATCATAAAGAGATTTCAGGGACACTTAAAACAGAAGTGGAGCAGTCTCATCCTAATCCTTCCCTAAGAAGTTGTGCTACCACCGCGCGCTAGATAGTTAAATAAGTGAGAAAAGGAAAGTAACAAATTATACCAGATACCAAATGCTGAAAGCGATCTGGAGTCATTATCTAAACTAAATTCTTCATGTAACACTAAACTAATAGAAAATACTGTAAACCAGTTAAATAAATAGATGAGCAAAGGAAAACTGTCCATGCGAAGTGCAGCTACGGAACTTCTGAGACAGAGTGTGGCACTAGTGCTCAACTTTATGGCTGCTATGACAATTTGTACATCAAGCTAAGTGTTATTTTCAATCTCATCTGCTAGATACTCTAGCAATCTGTGTTAACAAAAAATGTGTTTCAAGTGCTTCTAGGTACATGGCTGTTAGGCTTATCCAAGGCGTATTTAGGGAAGTAAAACTTGACTGTCAAGTTCGAAAAAAAATGGCGAAGCTTGTGTCACTTTCTTACATCATGAGAAAGGGAGATCAAAGAAGTATGGAGCCGATATGCGACGGATCAAATCACAGAGATAACGGATCTCAAGAGGCAAAAGAAAAAGAACCTCGAGCAACCCAGAGATTGTGGGAACTCAGTTAATCACTAGGTTATTAACCCATTCAAGAACAGTTAACGTGCTTAGGTAGTGGTTTATATATGACAAAAATAATGCATGCAAAAGCAACAAAACATTAAGGGGTCACTCGGTTGGAGAGACTAGGAACAATAATCCCAGTACACAATTTGGTATTATCTATCTTGTGCTTGGTGGGTATTTTCATTTCCAGCATAACTCATACCTTAATCTATGAATTACTTTATACAGGATACAACATGGAATAAGTTATACATGTATTAGCTATACCGGTACAATTCCAGCATTATAGTTACATAACTAGCTTGTGAACTAATCAACCCCTAAGAGCTGTAATATACTATATCCTCAAATTTCTCTATCTAATATGCAACTACAACTATAACATAGGATGCTTAACAAGCACAAGGCATACTCTAACAAGCCATGTGAGAACAATTCTTTCAGCTCCCAAAAACTAACATGTCGTAGCCATTACGCATAATGTCAAAATTTTCTCAAAAAAAACACATACAATTACGACAAGCTGTTAACTAAACAACAAAAATTGTTATTAAGACCAAACATTAATATTTATGCGTAAAAGTAGTGCTACACAAGCATACCCGTTAACAGATCTGTGAAGTGCGTTACCAAACGTGGACAATCCAGAGCTCATCGTAGCAAAAAATCCCTTGTTTTGATTCTTCTTTGGACTCCCCATTTCTGCTAAACCCTAAATTCAATTCCTCCCAATTAATTATCAAATTCAATTTCACAAAATCAAATTCCAATTTAGATGAGTATAAATTTTTTGTTTAAAAAGATTAATTTTTTAAAAAACCTAAATTGATTGATGAATGCTGATTTTGTGCCTGTGTAATTTTCAACTTTCAAGTATTTGTTCTATGTTCTTTCTTTTTCTTGAACTTTCCATTATAAGTCTTTGTCAACGCGCTACAGCTTTCGTGTATTGTACGCTCTTTAGTTTTTGCCTAAGGAAGTTGTACGTGGAAGTCACCGTCGTGAAACGTGTAGTTTGTTACTATTTTGAGTCTGTTTATCCTGTTATTGATACTTCCAGATTCAAATAAAATCTCCAACGATTGCATCCATGATTCCTTTTTACTCTTTTTTGCAATCTTTGTCCTCGCACTTTGGAAGAATTTCGTTTGCGTCATTAAGCTATTTATTTTTCTATTTCTTCCTTGTTCTTTTTGGAGTGGAGGATTTAGAGCCCATTTGGACATAAAAAAAAAATTCCTTTTTTCCAAAAAAATTTTACTTTTTCTCGAAATCAGCGTTTGTTCATAAATTTTCTAATTTCACTTGAAGATGCATTTTGAAAATTTTTAAAAATTTGAAGCAGTTTTTCAAAATTTTCACTCAAATCACTCACAAAACTTCAAAAACAACCCAAACTGAAATTTTATGTCCAAACACAACTCTAAATTTCAAATACCATTTTCACTTGAAAAAATTTTTCACCATTAATTGGAATTTTACAATTCTTATGTCCAAACGCCTACTTAGTGTTTCCAATGAAATAGAAGAAGAATTTTTTTGGCAATATGGCCCCAGAGCCGCTTAAACTTGCACCAATTTATCATCCAGATAAACAAATTTATACCTTTCCATTTAAGTACTCCTACCTGACCAAAGAAGTATTAATAAACATCTTTGACTGTGTCTGCATCTCAATCGCGTTGACTTGGATTACAGATCAGATACTTTGCCTTTTATTATTCGACACATGTAATTTGCGGGATCCATCGTTTTTTAAATCTAATTTTGCAAACTTTATAATTTTTTAGTCGATTTTGAAAACTTTTTCTTTCCCTTCACCGTACTTTTTCTCTTCTACCACCATCGCCTCATCTCTTGCACCCCCCTCTCTACTTTTTCCTCTGCTCTACTAGTTTTATGACTTTATCACCACAATCAATCTCAAACCAATAATTTTATATTTTCTTATTCAAAATTTATATCAACTCTACCAAGCCACCATTGTGAACCACCAGTTTCATCTATCGTTATGGTTAGAATTTGCCAAATCACTTTCGGTGAGGATCTCTCTTTTGTTTAATCATTATCTTTATTTTTCTTGCCTTGTCTTTTTCAAAATTCTCTCTCAAAAAACTCATATCATTAAATATCCAAATAAAAAATTATTAGAGTAGTTATTGCTACCGAAGAATCAACCTCAACTCCACCAACTGTTGTCACCGCCACAATTGACCGTAAGCAACTCCAACATCTACGAGATAAGACCGCTTCTTCAATAACCCCTTTCGGGGCCAAACTCTGATATATCTGAGATCTTTTTGAGATTGTGACCTCTGTCCGTTATGCCATCACAGTTATGGCTAGCGAGAATCTTGCTATATGTTAACCATTTATGCAACGTGTACGCTAGAAACGTGGAACAATCACGTTATACTTAGGATATAAATACTTTGCTTTGTTCACTTGTAACACACATTGTAGATCACACACCATATTACTCATCTATATTATATTAAAAGCATGAAAACCATTTGTGAAATGTCATTCGTCTTTTTTACCCTTTAATTAAAAATAGATTTCACACTAGACAAAATAGTCATTTAATTATTTTTCTACTATTTAAGATTTCAAATTCAGTTAAAATTGTACTTACTAATTAATTTTTCCTTATTTGAATTATGTGAAACATCCTAATAATTTGGAGTTGGACTCCAAATTCAACCAAAAAAAATTATTTTAAATGAAATTTTTCTTATTTGACCAACTTTTACGGAGTATATGAAATCCAGGGGTGCTTTTAGAGTTAAATATTGTGATAACGCGATAGGTCATCTAGAGTTTTAGAACCTAGTTCTGTATTTTGAAGCCTCCAATAGCTTCTTTAAGCCTTTCTCGATTTGCGTGCGCAGTCCGGGTATTTTTTCGAAAGACTTTTATGTTAAAAACTGATAAAAATAAGAATTTTGCCTTAAAAATTTATTTGAGTTGACTTCGGTAAACGTTTTGAGCAAACGGACTCGGATCCGTATTTTGACGGTCTAGGTGGGTCCGTATCGTGATTTGGGACCTAGGCGTGTACCCGTAATCGAATTCGAAGGTTCGTAACTCGAGTTATTCGATTTTGCCGAAAATTGAAAGTTTAAAGGTTTAATGATTTTAAAGAGCTGACTGATGTTTGACTATGGTGATACCGGGTACGTATTTTAGTTCTGGAATCCGGTATAGGTCTATTACAATATTTATGACTTATCGGTCAAATTTTGGTGAGAAACGGAGTTGGTTTGACGTGATTCGGACGTTCGGTTGTTGAAATAGAAGTTTTAAAGTTTTCTTGAAAATTTCATTTGATTTGGTGTCCGATTCATAGTTCTAGGCATTATTTTGGCATTTTGATCGTGCGAGCGAGTTCGTATCAGGTTTTTGGACTTGTGTGCATAATTGGTTTGGAGCCCCGAGGGTTCGAGTGAATTTCGGATAGGCTACAAATGGTTTTAGACTTAGAAAATCTGATTTTTCAGCTTCAACTGTCATCTGGTTTGGGTGGATTTTTCTTCTACGCGAACGCGAGACACTGGTCGCAAACTGCAACGACCCGACCGGTCATTTTGAGCTTTTGCACTTCGCTCGCCAGTTCTCGGGCATGACTAGCCCCGTGTGATGTATTATGACTATCTAAATCATCGGTTTTAGTTTTCAGGATAATCGGAATAGATTTGGAAGAAAAATTCTCAGTTTGAAGCTTTATGTTTGAAAGGCTTGACCAAGTTTTGACTTTTTAGTATTCGATCTCGGATTGGAATTTTTATGATTTTTTAGCTCCGTTAGGTGATTTGGGACTTAGGAGCGTGATCGGAATGTGTTTTGGAAGTCCGGAGTAGAATTAGGCTAGAATTGGCGAAATTGGAATTTTGGCGTTTTTCGGTTGATAGGTGAGATTTTAATATAGGGGTCGGAATGGAATTCCGGAAATTGGAGTAGGTCCGTTGTGTCATTTGTGACGTGTGTGCAAAATTTCAGTTCATTTGGACGAGGTTTGATAGACTTTTTGATCGAATTTGGAATTCGGAAGTTTTGGAATTCTTAGGCTTGAATCCGAGGGTGATTCGATGTTTTGATGTTGTTTCGAGCGTTCCGAAGGCTGGAACAAGTTTGAATGATGTTATGGGGTGTGTTAGCATGTTTGGTCGGGGTCCCATGAGGCTCGGATATGTTTTGGAAGAGTTTTTGGAAGATTTTGCCGTTTTGAGCATAAGCATGTAATGATCCAAAGGTCCATTTTTAGTTCTAGAGATCGAAATTTGATTTCGAGACTTCCGGAATTTTGATAATGAATTATAGGAGTGATCTGGAAAGCTTGGTCTAATTTCATCAAGTCGCGATTGGGTTTTTGACGCGAAACATGAGTTAATTGTTTAACGAGCGAAATGGGTATCGCACTGAGCAAATGAGCTCCGAATTGAGTTTCGCTAGAAGGGCTATGTTCGTATTATTATTTGTGACTCATAGGAACAAGAATTATAGAATTCCGAGTTCGTATGGTGGAGTTAGAGCCTTTTTTAGTGAAAATAAATATTGCTGGTGCAGCAGGATCTGGTGCGCACCTTTAGCGACCAGATTTGGCACTTTTACCGACGAGAATGGGGCTTTTAGCGACCAGAATCGTGTTTTATTGAGCTGTCTTGTTTTTTAGCTCATTCCCACATTTTTGGACGAAAAGAATGCGGCTTGGGGCGATTTTTGAGCGAGAAGTCATGGGAAATCTTGAGGTAAGTCACTTGTGATCATTTCTACTCCATAATATCGAATTATCATTGAATAATTCGACTAGATTACATGTTTTTGAGGTGTAAATTGGGGATTTGGACCTAGGGATTTGAAAAATGAGATTTGAAGAAATGGAGGCCGAATTGTTATCGGAATTTAGTAATTTTGGTATGGTTGGACTCGTGGTTGAATGGGTTGTCGGATTTTGTGATTTTTATCGGATTTCGAGACGTGGGCCCGAGGGCCGGGTTTGGCCAATTTCGAAATTTTTGATGTAATTTGATAGTTTCGCTTGGGCTTTGTTCCTTTAGCGTATGTTGATGATAATATACTGATTTTGGTTAGATTTGGAGCATTTGGAGGCCGATTCGAGGGGCAAAGGCATTGCAAGCTAGATTTCGGGCCGGATTGAGGTGAGTAATGATTATAAATGCTGTTCTGAGGGTATGAAACCCCGGGTTGCACAGCGTCGTGCTATATTGAGGTGAAACACACGCTAGATGACGAGCGTGGGGTCGTGCACCATTGGGGATTGTGACTTAGTTCATCCCGAATGACTATTTTTCTGTATAATTGGCAGCTAATTGTTTGATATTATTATACTTTGGGCTAATGCCATATTTGGGCTTCGTGCCAACTGTTTGAACCCTTAGGGGATTGTTAATGATATTTTCCTCACTGTTTGATTTCATACTTGTGCTCAATCATGCTATATTTCCACTATTTTAAAAACTCAGCTATGTTATGTTGTTTTAAACACATTAATTGATATTTTCAAAGATATTTGAGCTGAGCTTCATATTTTACTGATGCCCGAGGGGCTTATGAGATTCTGACTGAGTAAGGCCGAGGGCCTGTATTGTGAGGATACTTTTGGGTCGGGCTGCACGCCGCAGCAGTGATATACTGATTATGATAATGAGGCCGAGGGCCTGAGATTATATACCACGAGGTGGCTTGATATTTATATGAGGCCGAGAGCACGTTTATGATGCCACCAGATGGCTTGATATTGCGCTTGGGCCGTAAGGGGCCCCTCCAAGAGTCTACACACCCCCAGTGAGCGCGGGTACCCATTGTGATGTGAGATAAAGCCCGAGGGGCTGGTATGGTTCTGAGATATAGCCCGAGGGGCTGGTGTTGTTCTGAGATATTGCCCGAGGGGAGGATTTGTTGACATTGTGCCCGAGGGGCGAACCTTTATGTGCTTATCTTTCTTATTTACCTGTCATGTACCTGTTTAATTGTGTAATTGTGCCCGAGGGGCGGATCTTCTATGCTTATCTGTTCTAATTGCTTGCATTCAATTGCTTAACTGTTGAAAAGCCATTTTTGAAGAAGTTTAAACTGAGCTAAGGTGCTTAAGAGATTTCACAACTTCATTTCTTTCTTACTGGTTTTGTACTGCTTCTATACAGCATGTTGATGTACTCTTCGTGATTTCCTATGACTCAGTCTTCATTTATTTTTATTACTCACTGAGTTGGAAGTGCTCACTTTACTCCCTGCACCTTGTGTGCAGATTCAGGTATTTCTGAACCCGGTAGCGGGCATTGGTTGCTCAGAGGCAGAGTCATCGGAGTTTAGCAAGGTAGCTGCCCGACGTTCGCAGCACTGCTTTTCTCCCTCTCGATTTCATTAGACTGTATTTAATACATTTTTGACTCTAGTTGTATTCGAACCTTAGTAGGTGCTCATGACTACTGACACCCCGATATCGGGCTGTGTTGGTTTTATTTCCGCAACTTATACTGTTATTTTGGGATTTTATTCCTATTAAAGATTTGAGTTTTATTATTTTAACTGCTTAAAGTGAATTAGAAGTGTGTCGGCTGGCCTTGTCTTCACGAGAGGCGCCATTACGACCGGGTTTGGGTTTAGGGTCGTGACACGAACACGGAGCACTGGGGGTCCTGCTCTACGCGAACGCGTAGTGTAGTGTAGTGAGGTGGGGGTAGGGAATCTGGGGTGACTTTATGCGAACGCGAGTCCTGTCTCGCGAACACGGAGGTTAAGCACCATTGGCTTTTTGTCAAACATTCTAATTCCTTCCTCCACCACCTTCTCCTTATTTTCCAGTGAGTGGAATCTTACTATAAACACACCTCTGTTCACCTGGGCTATTTTATTTATCCCCAGTGATCCTCATACTCTTTTGAAGTAGCCCTCCATAACAGTTTGTGGTGGATTTGAACCTAGGACGTAGCAAATTACTGCAGATCTCTAGTAGATTATCTCATCTTTTATGTCTTCCATTGTAATTTTCACATTTCCCCTCAATTGTTCCCCTCCCTTTCCGGTAAGGTCATACCCTTCACTCTGTTCCCCTTTTCCTACAATTCCACTCTAATTTTCCCCTATTTTTGGTGTTTTTGCATGGCTTTGTTTTCCTATTGATTCCAATTCACTTACCTCTTCCTCCGTTCGATTTGCCCATGATTTTATTGCCGGCGTGTTCTCCACCATCGTTGATGTCGACGCCACTGTTCTATCCAAATCTAATGGAGCTATACCTTGAATTGCATTGACATTTCGAAATTTCTTTGCCTCCGATGACAGTGAAACTCTTTTTAGGTCTCTTTCGGTTGTATTGAGCTGTACGGTACTCCCTCCTCCTCTAGATTTTGCATTCCTCGCCATATCAGCTGCTGATGAGAGGAGAGCTCATGTTCTAGAGAGAGAAAGTTTTAGAACACTCAAACTTACGAAAAAGAAAGTGGAGGAAATGATGATTGCTATTCAACTTGACTTAAAGGGGTTGGTTTGATGGGAGGCGATTAGTATGACAACTGAATGGTTCTCATACATTAGCTAGTTGAAGAATATTATCCTAGTCACATGGTCATACCTTTCTATCACTATTACAAAAAGGTAATATATAAAGCAACTAACAAGTCTAAGACCACAAAGAATATCAGGACTCGTACAAGTTAAGTATCTTAAATTTTCACCAAGACTCTTAAAATATGTGAGATTGATCTTGTCTCCATCTCCATTCCCGGAAAATTTAACTCCATATTCCATGAGGTACTAACGTGCTTGTAATTCTCCTTTGCATATTCTTCTTGAGATATAAAGATACCATAATTCTCGTGTCTCGGTATAATAATGCCAAGATAGTATGATATTATACCAATGTTTGCCATCTCAAATTTTCTTTTCAATATTAATTCAAACATCCTTGGATTATTTTCTGTGAAGATCAGATCATCTACATTCAAACTAAACAAGTAAAGTATCGTTATTTTTGTTAATTTTCACATAAGGTGCATGTTATGTGGATACTTTGAAAAATCATTTGCTTGGAAGTATTTGTCAATTCTACTATTCCAAACTTGTGGAGCTTGCTTCAAGCCATAGAGAGTCTTCTTTAACTTCAAGAGCTTTATCTTCATGTCCCTCAACTTTATACCTAAAATGTTGATGAATGTAGACTTCTTCCTCCAAAATTTGATTCATGAAAGCTGACTACATATTTATTTAATGGATTTTCCATTGGTTTTGGGTTGCCAAAGAAATTATCAAGCTGATTGTTTCCAAACGAGTAACCGATGCAAATACCTCATCATAATTAATATCGATCTTTTGCTTGTACTGCTTGGCTACCAATATTTCATTGTACCTCTCTACTTCTCCTAAATTTAGAATTATTCTTTAGCTTGTAACTCATGAATCTAATGGTACTTTTGCCTTTTGGAAGTGTGACCAATTCCCATGTATCAGTCTTCTTGATTTTCTTAATTTCTACATCCATTGCATCTCCCCATTTTGGAAGTGTGACAAATTCCAATGGTACTTGTACTCCTTTTCCTTGTATGCCAACGAGTTTGTTGTTCCAGTGTAACGACCCGACTGGTCGTTTTAAACAATTGCGTCAGGTTCGGCAGTTTGAGATCACAAGTAGCTTCACACAGTGTATTATGACTTGAGTGCATCATCCGTTCGGGTTTTTGAGGAGTTCGGAAAGGATTTTTAGGAGCGACTCTCATTTGAGAAGTTCGAAGTTGAAAGAATTTACCAAGGTTTGATTTTGAGCATTTGATCTCGGATTGAAGTTTCGATGGTTCAGATAGGCTCGTATGGTAATTTTGGACTTAGGCGTGCGTCCGGATTTGGATTTGAAGGTCTGTAAGGCAATTTGAGGCATTTCTGCGAAAATTGAAAAGTTGAAGTTTTAGAAGATTGAGAGGTTTGACCGAGAGTTGACTATGGTGATATCGAAGTCGGAATGCGATTTCGAGAGTTGGAATAGCTCCGTTATATCATTTGGGACTTGCCTGCAAAATTTGACGTCATTCCGGATTGATTTGATAGGTTTCGGCACGAGTTTTAGAAGTTGGAAGATTTGAAAGTTCATGAGTTCGATTCATGGTGCGATTTGTAGTTTCGACATTGTTTGATGTGATTTGATACCTGAGCGAGCCTGTGTTAGTTTATGGAACTTGTTTGTGTGTTTAGACGGGGTCCCGGGGGCCTAGGGTGTGTTTCGGATGGGCTACGGGCCATTTCCTTCTATTTTTGGATTGTTGTTCTGCTGGTTATTGGTTTCCTTCATCGCAATTGCACAGTGTGATTTTTGAGGTAGGTAATATTTACTCCACGCGTTCGCACGCTTCTGTCCGCGAACGCGTAAGTCTTCATACCCCTTCAACGCGTTCACGTTTATGCACCCGCATTCGTGTAGCATAGGCCCAACTGGTTCCCTTTGGCGATCGCATTTACCATTTTGTGATCGTAGAATGTTCTTGGGGCATCAGTGCTTTTCTTCTTCGCGATCGCGTGTACCTATACGCGATCGCGTAGTACACTTGCTGGCAGTTGACTTTTCCTTCTTTGTGATCGCGGCTCCTTTTCCGCGATCATGATGTACAAACACCTGGGCAGAATATAAAAGTACTCTATTCCAAGGGTTAGCTATTTTTCATATTTTGGAGTTCTAGAGCTCGGTTTTGAGCGATTCTTCATGGGTTTTTCAAACAGATCAATTGGGTAAGTGTTCTTCACCTAGAATTTATTATATTCCATGATTTATCTTTATTTTTATCATTAGATTAGTTTTTTGAGTTGAGGAAAAATGGGGATATTGAAGAAAATTTTAAAAATTTAAAATGATGATTTGAGGGACGAAATGGTATCGGAAATTGATAATTTTGGTATGGTTGAACTCGTATCGGAATGGGTGTTCGAATTTTGTAAAATTTATCGGGTTTTGAGGTGCAGACCCGGGGGTCGACTTTTGGGTTGACTTTTAGTTTTAGATAAAGATTGAATTTTTATTATCCGGAATAGTTTCTTATGAGTTTTATTTATGCTATGAAGTTATTTAGGCTAGATTTGAGCCGTCTGAAGGTTATTTCACCCGAGAAGTTTATTTTAGAGTAACGGTCTATCTTCTCTGAGGTAAGTGTCTTGCCTAACTTTGTGTGGGGGAAACTACCCCTTAGGAATTGAGTGAATTGTGCAATCTTGTTATGTATAAGCCGTGCACGCAAGGTGACAAGTGGGTACACGGTCTATATGTGGTATTTGACCGGTTTAGATTGTCTAGTGTCTTTCTATGCCTTTAATTGAATTGTCATAAAATGTGATATCTCGTTGTTAGTATACTCTTACATGCTCTATTTGACATTGTTAGTACCTATTGTACTTCTTACTCGTTATTCGGCCCTTATATGCCTGGTTGAAGTTATTGCCTTCCTTATTATCTTATTACCTCTTAATTGTTGAGTTTTTTCTATGACTTTGTGCTTATCTGCTACATGTCCTAATTGTTGTGATTGCATACTTAGTTATCACGTACCTTAACTGTCCTGTCATTTTTGTAAAGTTTGTTGTATTCCTTCGATTTATATGTGGTTCCTTTGTTGTCGTGTACTGAAGCCCTTGATTGTAGAAATTCTTATAAATGGAGTTATTGAATTGTTCTTGTTGAATTAAATTATTGTACAGGGGATCGGGTTGCAAGCCGCAACAGGTGAAATAAGGGAGGTGGTGAAATAACGAGGATAATTATATTGTGATATTGTTATTGTACGGTGAGATCGGGTTGCACGCCGCAACAGGTGAAATAAGGGTGGACTGTTATGGTGAAATAAGGGTGAATTATGATATCGATATTGTGTGGTGGGATCGGGTTGCGCGCCGCAACATATTTTGTTTATTGTTATGACATTGTTAGTGTACGGTGGGATCGGGTTGAACGTCGCAACAAGTGAATTAAGGGTGAATTATGATATTGACATTATATGGTGGGATCGAGTTGCGTGCCGCACCATATTTTCTATTTTGTATTCCTATTGTATTGTATTGGCTTTGGTTCTTTTGTACAAGATTCTGAGAATTTGTGTTTCCGATTTTTCACTGTTTTTCTGAGGATTGAGTTATTGTCATTGACTTATTGCCTTGCCGTTTTCTGAGTTCTTTTCCTAATACTATTATTCTGGTGAATTAGTTTTCAAGGTGAATTCACTACGTTTAGTCATTATCTCATGTCCCGCAGAGTTGTTAATGATATAGTGATTTTAAATAAAAAGGA
>NW_017674745.1:61688-86360 GCF_001879085.1 Nicotiana attenuata | reverse complement strand
ATTAAACCCAAGTTCCCGGTTTGCACCATTAAAAACTTGTAATTCTTTTTCAGCTTCTAATTGCATTCCCTGACTGAAATCAGCTACGAAATCAGCTAATGCTTGAGATTTTATAGCAGTTCTAGGTTGATAAGTGATGTCGTACTCACTTAATTCTATAGCCCATTTCGCTAATCTACCTGATAATTCATGTTTATGTAAAATGTTTCGTAATGGAAAAGCAGTAACCACAGCAATGGGATGACATTGAAAGTAAGGTCTTAATTTTCTAGATGCCATAATCAAGGCTAGCGCTAATTTTTCTAATTGCGGGTACCGTGTTTCTGCATCTAGCAAAGACTTGCTTACATAATAGATAGGAGATTGTTTACCTTGATCCTCCCGAGCTAAAACAGCACCGCAACTTCTGACACGGCAAGATAAATGAGTAACTTCTCTCGTACCTTTGGTTTCGCCAACAACGATGGATTTGACAAATATACTTTCAGATTCTTAAGTGCTTGCTGACAATCTTTGTTCCATTCAAAATGATCCTGTTTCTTTAAAGCTGAGAAAAATTTGAAGCATTTTTCTGAAGACTTGGAAATGAATCTTCCCAAAGCTACAATTCTCCCGGTTAATCTTTGAACCTCTTTCTTGTTAGAAAGTATATCTGGAATTTCTTCAATGGCCTTAATCTGTGCAGGATTCACTTCAATTCCACAGTTAGAAANGAAGCCGTATATGTTACACCATAAATATCTTCTCCCCCACTTATAACATTCACGGTTCTCTTGGGTGATGGGGGTTTTGGTGGCTCTTGCCTATTTTTCATATAGGCTTGTTTCCCTTTCTCACTAAATAACTCAGTGAGATACCCTTGTTTCAATAGATGATCCACTTCACTTTGTAAGAATCTACATTCTGAAGTCTTGTGTCCGTGATCATTGTGATTCACACCAATGGTCTGGATTGCGCCTAGTTGGATTTGACCGCATCTCTTTTGGCCACCGTACCTTGTCTCCCATGCCTCTTAAAACAGCTACGAGCTCAGAGGTAGTAACATTGAAATTATACCCACCGAATCTCGCTTTTAAACCTCTGTCATCATCTCGCGACTCTTGTCTGTTTCGGTCATTTCTGAACCTAGATGAAGAACCAGATTCCCTGTTCCTCGATTTTTGATCATATCGTTGATTATCCTCCTTTGACCGTGAGTCTTTTCTTGCAGGTCCCATATATGGATCGTACCTGTTTTTACCTGATCTTTTTTCGGTTTCCGACCTCCTGGAATTGCTTCTTTCTTCATGATGAAACTGAGGTACGGTATCTTCCTCAATTCGCAACTTCGTACTGTACCTGTTATAAACGTCATTCCAAGTGGTTGCAGGGAACTCTCGAAGGCTTTCTTTAAGTCTTTTCGTGGCTTCTGAACTTTTATCATTTAAGTTGCTTGCAAAAGCTATTGCAGCCCAATTATCAGGTACACGGGGCAAAGTCATCCTTTCACGTTGGAATCTATCAACAAAATCTCTGAGCAACTCTGAGTCCCCTTGTTTAATTTTGAAAATGTCTTCCATTCTTTTTTCAACCTTTTGAGCTCCCGAGTGCGCTTTAATAAAAGAATCTGCAAGCTCAGCAAAAGAATTTATAGAATTTTCAGGTAAAAGAGAATACCAGGTTAATGCACCCTTGGTGAGTGTTTCTCTAAATATTTTGACCAACACAGATTCGATTTCTTGCTTGGTCAAATCGTTGCCTTTTACACCTGTAGTAAATGCAGTTACGTGATCACGTGGGTCTGTTGTGCCGTCATATTTCGAGATTTCAGGCATTTTGAACTTTTTAGGGATTGGAAGGGGAGCAGCACTTGGTTTCCAAGGTTGTTGCGAGTACTTATCCACATCCACTCCTTTGATCACAGGAGGAACACCAGGGATTTGCTCGATGCGCTCATTTTGCTCCTTAAGCTGTTTCTGCAAAGTTAGTACTAAATTTTGCAAATGAGAATTACTTGAATTACCTGGTTCTCCTTCCTGTGGCTCAGTGGGGGTTCCTTCATTTCCAGAATTGATAAGGCCAGAACGAGGATTNCCAGAAATGCACATAAGCCACTTGGGCAATATCAAAATAATGGCTCTCAGCTCAAAACGTGAATAAAATATTGTTTAAATTTTCAAATCTTAGAAAAATGGCTGAGTTTGCAAAACAGTATTAAAACCCTGGACCGAGATCAAATAATATGCAAAGTAATGCGAAAACAGTGATATCAATCCCTGAAGGATTCACATAGTTGGCACGAAGCCCAAACATGGCAATCAGCCCAATTTATGATGATAACAAGTAGTTTCAGTCAAATACGTAGTAATTTCATCAATCGGGACGGACCAAGTCACAATCTCCAACGGTGCTCTACCCCACTCTCGCTATCCGGCGTGCAAGTCACCTCAATACAATACTATGATGTGCAAATCCGGGGTTTCAAACCCTCAGACTATCATTTACAATCATTACTCACCTCGAACCGGTGAAATCTCTAGCTCGCGCCGCCTTTGCCCCTCAAATCAGCCTCCACGCGCGTCGAATCTATCCAAAATCAGAGCGAATACATCACAATATGCTAAGAGAACAATACCCAATCGAAAACAATCGAAAAATAACAAAAATCTCGAAACTAGCAAAACCCGAGCCCCGGGCCCACTTCTCGAAAAATTATAAAATTCACATCAATGAATTCCTCATCTCGCCACGAGTTCATACATACCAAGAACTCCCAAATCCAACCTCAAATGGCCCTTCAAATTCCAATTTAAAAATCCCAAAACTCAAGCCCTAGTTCTTCCACTTTTGGCTTAATTTCCATAAATTTCTAGATGGATTTCACAATAAGAACGAGTTTTAAGTTCAAAAATCTTACCTCCAATCGATTCTCCTTGAATCCCTCTTCATTTTCCTTCAAAAAGCTCTCAAAAAGACCAATAATGGAGTGAATAAGCCCCAAAATTGCGGATGAAATGTTTTAAACATTCTGCCCAGGTCACTGTAGCTAACTCTATGCGATCGCAATCAAGCCCCTGCGATCGCATAGAACAAATTTCTGCCCCCAATTTTTAACCCTATGTGATCGCATAGACCTCCCTGCGATCGCATAGCACAATGCCTTTACTCTGTGCAATCGCAAGCCACACTCCGCGATCGCATTGAACAACCAAACAGCCCCTCAAATTCCTTCTATGCGATCGCATGACACCCTGTGCGATCGCATAGAACAAAAATACCCTGCAATTTTTCTGCTGCATTTTATAACTCCAAACTTCCTGTTAACCATCCAAAATCACCCCGAGGCCCCCGAGACCTCAACCAAAAGCACCTACATGTCTTAAAACATTATCCAAACGTGCTCCAATCGTCAAAACACCTCAAACAACATCAAATTACTCGAAACTCATCGAATTCAAGCCTAAGTTTCTCAAAACCTCCGAAATGCACTTTCGATCACAAACCCGACCAAACGACGTCCGAATGACCTGAAATTTTGCATACACATCACAAATCACATAACGAAGCTACAACAACTCTCGAAATTCCATTCCGACCCTCGGATCAAAATCTCACCGATCAACCGGAATTCGCCAAAATACTAACTTCGCCAATTCAAGCCTAATTCTACACCGGACCTCCAAAATCAATTCCGATCACACTCCTAAGTCACAAATCATCCCCCGAAGCTAACCGAATCACCGGAAATCACATCTGAGCCCTCTAATTCAATAGTCAACATTCGGTTAACTGTTCCAAAACAAGCCTTCCTTAAAGAGACTAAGTGTCTCATTTCCTTCCAAAAATCAACCCAATTCAACTCGTTCACACCCAACACTGATAATGAAGCATAAAGAAATAGAAAATGGGAAAAACGAGGCGGTAACTCATGAGACGACGGGTCGGGTCGTCACATCCTCCCCAACTTAAACAAACGCTCGTCCTCGAGCGTACCCAGAGTTGTTCTAGAAGCCAACCAATAGCTGAATACTTTACCGTGCATATAACCAGGGTGATCCCACGTCACCCTATCTCGCATAGGTCCGATAACACAACACAGCTGAAATTTCACAGTCCTTCTAATCCATATACCATTGAACCACATTGCACTTTCCGAAATCATACACAAGATCAGAACCTCACATCTATACTCAGAATAAGCCCGAACCAGCTGTAACAACCCATACCTGCAACCTCAGGTGCAATCATATGATATACTACATAACCCAAACACTCGAAACGATAACTTCTATCAGCAGTTGCCCACAACACCCGAATACCGGTAGAAAACCTCTTAACAACTAAAGTCTTATTCCAACACTTTCATATACTGCCAACGATAAATGAGACACGCAATAAACCGTAACCATTTCTCAGATCAACCATTCATGAAACCACTTCTCCTTTGGCAAATACTACATCAAATTTCTAAATTAAAGCTCGATATTATCCTTCCAACATACTGAAATCGAATTTGCTCGTACTCATTAAAGATCCCAACAATCTCATCTAATCAACACCCTACTCTGGTGACATTACACATTTGTACAGGACTAAGTCACAAGTCGCACAATACGCACACCAATAAGGAACAGTCCGAACATACTCAATTCCTGAAAATGACTCAAATGAAAGAGCTGTACTTCTAGCTCTGCAGTACCGCCATAACACAAAACTGAGAACCCGCCTCCAATCATAGAGACAGAACACACGAATCTGTTTGCAGTATCATACCTCCACATAACTTCGTCCCAATGCGTGACCTCATCCTATACGAACCACTTAGGCAATAAGCCACCCCTTACATAATCAAAAGTCTCGTATGATGCCACAAGGTGCTGATAGGCTACCGATTAAATCGCACCACTTAAGAACACTCCGCAGGAGATAACCCACCTGCTTCGCCTCAATTTAGTACTTCAGCATACCATCCACTATCATATACGTTACACAGTCATTAGTCTTCCTAAGTCTGAACTCATACCGCCACACGTATTGCACTTTACTTTCCAACTAGGAGACACGAAAATATTCTTCACGCGCCTATAATTTGGGCTACACACAAATCACAATAGGAATCGAACACTTATCCGTTCATCTATTATCCAGCAGACTTCTTCGTCACTACCAAGTCATACAGATACATCTCGCAGTACTAACATACTCATCAAATAGATATCCAACCGCCATTCTGGCTAATAGGGATAATACCGAACATATAAGTTCAAAACACTTGCTCACACAATCAGCACCTCGGTGCTCAAGCCATGGCAAAGATCCGGCCTCAAGTCCTCCAAACTGGCCCAACATCAAACTCACGAAGATTACATCTCGCCCCTTGATCGGGGAATCACAAGCTATTTAGGCACATCTGATATTGAGCGCTCACGCGCGTGTACGAACACGTGGAGTGAATTTCAAAAGTTTCTTTTCAAGCTGAATCAAGAACGCACGATAAGAATTCAAGAACGTGAAGTTTTCCTAAAGGTTCTGCAGCCTCTCGAGGATAAGTACAGACGTCTCCGTACCGATCCACGAGACTCTACTAAACCGGCTCATGATCGCGAGACCAAGTAACCTAGGCTCTGATACCAACTTGTCACGACCCAATTTCCCAAACCCGATCGTGATGGCGCCTCTCGTGAAGACAAGGCCAGCCAACAGAACAACAACGCCTCTTTTAACAGTTACTTAGCATGAATAAGTATGAATCATAGATAATAAAATCATAGTGCGGAATAAACGTGATAAAACAAGGAACCCATCCCGACTCAGCCCGAAATCGGGGTATCACAAGTCACGAGCATTTAGAAGGATTTTTGATACAACTACAAAGCCTGTAATGCATAGAATAAAATCTGGAATCAAAAGGAGGAAAATCCGGTGCTGCGAACGCTGGCGGTCACCTCGCTCAGCTACGATGGCAAATCCTCAACCAGCTCAAACCCGCTACCGGGTAAACCAATACCTGCATCTGCACGCGAGCTGCAGGGAGTAAAGTGAGTAATCCAACTCAGTGAGTAATAAAGGTAAATAATAACTGAGCAGCAAGAAATCACGAAAGGCACGAGTCATGAGCCGGTTTAGTAGAGTCTCGTGGATCGGTACGGAGACGTCTGTACTTATCCTCGAGAGGCTGCAGAACCTTTAGGAAATACTTCATATTCTTGAAACTCTTGTCGTGCGATTTTTTTGAACTGTGAACTAAATCCTTATTATTCTATTCTCTCACAGATGATGAGAACACGAGCTACCGAACGTGACGGACGACCACTAGTGCTACCTACTGAGGCCGCCAGAGGCCATGGACGCGGTCGTGGTCGTGGCAGGGGTAGAGTAGCCGGGGCAGCACCTGTTAATCCGATAATTGCCCCAGCTCAAGATCAGGTTCCAGCTGTGGAGACCCCAGCAGCACCTGCTCAGGCACCAGCTATGCCTATTGTGATTTTGGATCTTCAGGAGACTTTGGCACAGATCTTGACGGTCTGTACTGGATTGGCTCATGCAGTTTCANTTTATTAAATCCAAATAAAGTAACCAATTAATATATATATATATATATATATATATATATATATATATATATATATATATATATATATATATATATATATATATATATATGGTAGTTTTTTTATTATATTTTATTATTTTCTTTTTTGATATGTATTTAAATTCAAAAATAAGTAACCAATAACTAATTATAAGCTAAATAACTAATTAGTAACCAATTATGCCATGTGACGTTGTTTTAGGCTGCTACTTGGCTTAAGGATAGGGATTTTTTTCCTCTCCTTTTAATAATATATAGATATAGATGAATGAACCAATGAAATGTCTTTTCACTCTATACATTAATGGGCCACTTTGATTTTTTTTCCCAGCTGTTTCAAGTATTTTTAAATATTCAGATTTAAAATATATCTTTCAAACGATAAGTAACTCTAAAACGGTCGGATTGAAAATATTTCACGACTGCTGAAGCTCTTCGCTTGAGCCACCATATACCAGAAGCATTACAAGACGAAGGCAGCTGTTCTGGTTCTTCCCACTCCTCTAGTCTTCAGCTTCAGCCCCTTCACCACAAATGGCGATTCGAGAGCCCTCATCACTGCTTCTCTTTCTATTAACACTTTCAGCACTTTCTCTCTCATCCGAATCTCGCAGTGACACCAATCACGTCTCCTCCCCCTGCGCCGATGCGAAGGTGCAGAGATCCGATGGGTTCAGCTTTGGCATCGCATTTGCTCCAAGAAATTCATTCTTCATCAACAGCAGCAGCTCAGTCCAATTATCTCCTTGCGATCGTAGGCTCTCTCTTTCATCAGCCAACTCTCAGCTCGCTCTCTTCCGCCCTAAAGTTGATGAAATCTCCCTCCTCACCATCAACACTTCCAATTTCTTTCCGGTATCCCTCTCTTTATTTACCTTTCTCAAATTTTGTATATTTAGGAAAATTGAGGGGGTGCTTTGGTAGATATGAGGGTAGATCTGAAATGGGTTTGTTTTGATTTTGAACGGACTAAAAACTTACCCTCGGGTATTTAAACTAACCCAATAATATATGGCACATATTTTCAGACACACTATTATCACTAAATCATTGTTAATTAATATGCATTCTTACTTCAATTTATCATTTAAACATGGTTAATTAGTATGGTTTGATGTAAACACCAGCTGTGTATAAGTTTGACTGGTTATTAATATTTGAATATCGGGTTCCTAATTTCGAATAGGAAAAGTGCTATAACCGTTTAGGTTACTTAGATCATAACATGCCAATTTTAACTACACCTTGGTCTCTTTTTCTTCTAATACCAGAAATACATTGGGGAGTTATTAATGGTGCTACTAGCTGGAAACATTAATGTTGAAAAATCATCATATTTATCGTGTTGCAATAACAGATTTGTGGTGTTATAAATAGACTGTAAAACTATATTTTAATTTTTCTACAATTGATAATATTCTAAAAGTAATGTTAAAATTTTATTGATAGTATTGCCTTCTGTGGTAGTGTTCCAAAATGTTCTAAATTATAGATCAGTGAAGAATATGTTTTTCGCTCATAAACCATATATGCCTCCGTCAACCAATGTACATAATTATAGATACTGATATTGTATATGACTATATTCTTATTTGGATTTATAAGCAACTACATCTGGGCCTTTATATAAATTCTCAAGAAAACATGATGAGAACTGGATAGGAAAATACTTTGAACCAAAAAGAAGAAAAGATAAAATAGACACACAAACTAAACAAGAACTTCTTAAGTTAAGACTTAAGAGGAAAAATGATGAAATGTGGTAGACTAGAAGTACTTTACCGTACTCAAAGACAAACTTGATACCAGAACCTTAAATGCTACCTCTTGATAGCATGAGTTAAGTGAAGATACTAAACAGAAAGATTACAGTTTGGCTTTGCCAAAGTGCAACATGTCAATTTTCTTGAAGCATTCAACACATTCATGTTTTAGTGTCACCATTGGGTTTGTTTAAGAGTTTCAAGTTTCTTATCTTTCATACGAATTAGCATTTATGGCCCCTCTAGTTGTGAAAGTACTAGGAGAATTCTTTGGTGAAGTCTTGTAGGCACTATGGCCCCTCCTTTTTTTTGGGGGTGCAAAGGTTTGTATACGCAACGCTTAAAATTTTGTGCTTTTCTTCAAAAATGTACTTCCATTAGAAATGAAGAAAATGCCACCATCCCCGTAGTGGTTTTACTCTTTGAATTAATCTCATTTGGTGTCTTAATACATTTGTTAGAAACACATTGCAGAGATTGGTAAAAATGGGACTTATGTCCATGAGTAATGCTTGACTTTATAAAATACACTTTTAGTTGTGAAAAATACTAGGAGAATTGTTTGGTGTCCGTAAGCACCATATGTTTTTCTTGGGTGCGAAGGTTTGTTTATATATGTTTGAACTTTGTTTTTTTGTTTCAAAGTCTACATGTATTTAGTTGCAAAAATTACTAGGAAATTAGTTGGAGCTTGGTGAAGTCTTAATTCGAACCTTTGTGTTCTTTTGTTTTGGTGCTAGTTATGTTAACATAACGTTTGAATTTCGAGCTTCTGTTTAAAAAATTACATCTTTTAGAAGTGTGGACAATGCCAACACACCCTTAGTAGTAGGGTTATGTTTGACGTTAGCTCATTTGATGTTTTAATACATTTGTTTGAAGCATGTTATAGAAATTGACACGCATCATGTCAAGACCAAAGTGAGAAGAACATTGGGAGCCATTGTTATGATATATTCAAACTATCATGCATGATAAAACAATACTCCCTCCATCCCAATTTATGTGAAGGTGTTTGACTGGGCATAGTGTTTAAGAAACAAAGGATGACTTTTGAAATTTGTGATCTAAAACAAACTGTAGAAATTTGTGTGGCTAGAAATCATCTTATTATGGGTAAAAAGGAAAATTTAAAGTTGAATTATTACTATATATAGAAAGGTGTCATTCTTTTTTGTACTGACTAAAAAGGAAAATTTGTCATGAGGCGAAAGGAATAGTTGTTTTATTCCATGACAGATAAAAGACAATGTATGAAATTTGGATTGGTGAACCTTAAAATATATCCATAATTTGGAACTTTTGAAGGGCTTAATTCCTCAAGTTGAGGCAAAAGACACTCCTTGGGCATTCACCAGAATGTAAAAGATGTATATTGGGCCAGAGATCACCATGGAGCACAAATGACCAAACTCTCCGAAAAGAATTCCTTGTATCACAAAAGCAAAAGCCCGAGATCACCGTATATGAAATTTCATTTGGTGGTTCTTGTTCATCCGCAATTTTGTTGTATTCTACTGCTTGTTAATTCTGTTTGAGGTGGAATTGGTTGATTCTTCTGAAAAGTCAATTTTTAAACAATGTAGCTCAGAATCTATTGCTCTTTAATTGCAGCTACTCCAAGACGGTCTCCTGGACATATCTAGCTCTTATGCCTGAATAATAGCTAACTTTTTGCTGCTAGTGACGTTAGATTATCCTACTCTAGCCTGCCAGTCTGGCCTAGTAATATACTCCTTGATTGCCTTATGACTCCAGTCCTTGTGTAAGTCTGAATAAAGTGGAGTTTTAGGGTTCAGTAAGATGTGAAAGTTGAAAAGTGGACGTAGTTCAGAAATTTAAACTAATTTGTCTTTGAGATGAATGATTGAATTTAGTAGTGAAGCCATCCTTTATTTGGATAATAAATGATTTTTGAAGCTAGTGCGACATGTTTAACAAACTGTCTTTCTTGAAAGTCTTCTATTCTAATTAAATGTCCTGATGCACCCAATGGTGTGGTCTACTGGGCAATGAAGTGGGTTGAGAGAATAAGGTCTCTGGTTTAAATCCCACCGGATGCAAAAACACTAGGTGATTTCTTCCCATTTGTCCAAGCTTTGGTGGACAAAGTTACCTGGTACCAGTTGTTGTTGGGAGGTAGCAGGTATCCCGTGGAATTAATCGATGTGCTCACAAGCTAGTCCAGACGCCACGGTTATATAAAAAAATTGGATGACCTTACAACTGTGGAAGCTTAGGAAAGAGAGTCGGCATAAAATGGAGTAAGTTGAATATGTCTGTAAGATGGAATATGAGAATCAAACTACTATAAAAATGAATTTGTATTACTCTTGAATTCAAGGAGATGGAAGAGTTTATGAAAAGGAGTGGAGTAAATCAGGATGACGAAAAAATAAAAGAGAAAATACAAAAGGCTTAAATTGGTATTATTTGGAGAGGGGAAATGGAGGAGTAGTTTTCAGTAGTCATTTCCTATGTTTCTTTTTTTCATTTTTCTTTTCAACAAGCGATAATTTTGTTAACAGAGAGTATACTAGGGGCATGCACACGATCCACAAGTATTACCTTCCTCTTTTGTTCCGAAAAGAAGGCTATAGTATGAGAGGGATGGGATATTTTTTGTCATGTTACTCTCCTTTGAAGGTGTTCTTTTGGTTTCCAAGGTAAGGTGGTTGGGATGTTGGGAAAGTGAATCGTTTCCATTAATAATGGTGTCTGAGCTAGCTTGCTTGCATTTTGACTATACTGACTACCTGCTATCTCCCACCACCATAGGTACTTGGTAACTCTGCCGCACCGGCACCAAGGTTTAAGCAGATTAGAAGAAATCACCTTACATTTGGTTGCCTATACTAGGTTTGAGCTCTAATTCTCTTGATTTTCATCCCACTTCATTGACCGTTAGGCTATACCTTGGGTTGCATTGGGAGTATGATTCATTTCAAATCTCCCGCCCCAACTCCTCTCCAGAAAAAGCTATACTTATTTGTTTGCTTTATTGTCAGTTAGACGTCAGTAATTTGCAACTGTTAGTGCAGCTCAAGTTCCCCATAGCTTCTATAATGCTGGCGTAAATATTTAAATTCAAGCTATTTCTTGCAGAATATGTTAGACTATTTTCTTGAACCTTCCCTATGTACATGAAATGTTGTTTACTGTGATAGATTCCTCAAAGTTCTTTTTGATAGAGTATTTCTCCTTCCTTTTTATACTTTTACATTTAACAAATTATAATCTTAGCATGATTATGAAAGCTGCTTAATCTATTTGGTTCAGCTTTGGCTCTCAACTGCCCTTTCTTCCTGCACCTTCTTTTTGCAGACTTAACATTCTTTTCAATTTTCCATTGTTTTCCCTCTTATGGAGGTTATAGGGGAGAGGGGTGGGCTCGAGTGGGTTGTGGAGGTGGCCATTGGTGCTTTAATTGGCTATTCTTCCCTGAGTTGAGGTTTTCTCTCAACTGCCGCATCACTTTTTCTCTTACTTCTGTGGCAAAGCGAAATGGGTTTATTAACTTGTCATGAGCTTTTAATTGTACTAAATTCACTGTCTTTGTAGATTCAGTGACATTCGTAGATTATTACTCGTATGTTTCATTTAGCATGTTTGGTATATAGAGGGTTTATAGTTCAATACATTTATGCATCCTCTGATCTGTATTGCTTCTACTGCACAACAGGATTCTTATGGAGGATACATGGTAGCGTTTGCTGGTCGAAAGTATGCTGCAAGGTCTTTGCCAGCTTTTGTTGCTAATAGCACATTCACCGTAACAAGTTTTACCCTGGTGAGCAAACAAGCATTCTGCAATTTCTTGGCAGCACGCTGGTCAAATTTTGTGTCAAAGAAATTTACCATGAATCCTGATATTTTTGATACAGGTACTCGAATTCAAAAAGGGTAGGCTGGAGAACTTATACTGGAAAAGAGATGGCTGTGCATCATGCTCAGGCAACTCCAACTTTGTGTGCCTCAACAATCAGGATTGTGCCATCAGGACTAATAACTGCAAGAATAGAGGTGGCAGTGTTGACTGTAGCCTTGGGATACAACTTACCTTTTCTGGCACAGATAAGCATGAAACGGTCTTCAATTCATGGTATGAGGTGAAGAATCTCCGTCAATACTCCCTCTACGGCCTTTATTCCAATCTCAGAAATTCTCTCACAAGTCAATACAACAAATTTTTCTGATTGTAGCTGATCTTTGTTTGTACAGTACATATTTTTACTTCTTGAGAATGCTTCTTCTTTCTTACTTGATCATTCGCGGTGTTTTCTGTATCTTGATGGCTTTGTAATTTTTATTTACTTGAATCCATCTGGACCTTTTTTTCAACAGAATTTCTCTTCCCTATTTTGCTAATTTTGGCCGTGGTGGAGCGGCTCGTAATTGAGATTTTACCTTCAAATACACGATTAAGAATTCAGATGGTGAATTGTCCCCCTAGTTTGTGGATTTTCTTTTTCTTGTTTCTTCCTCTGTTTTGACCAACTGTTGGATTACATGCTTTTTTGTGAGTGCTTGATCTGCCTCTTTGTTTTTCCTTGTAATTTCTTTTCGTTTTTTAGGTATCACCAAAAGAAGTAGTATTGGTTTAGCTGAAGGAATGGTTTCACCATTTCTTTTCTTATTTTTCCTTTGCACTTATTAAGGGATACAATATAATCTGTGGAGTACAGGGTTTTTGTCACACTTGAGCTCAGATCAAGTTTGTGCAACAGAGAAAGAAAGCAGAAATGAAATGAGAAAAGAGGAACAATAGAGAAGAGAAGAGAGCACAAGAGGAGAATTTTAAATAATTTTACAAGCCATCATTCTTTTGTGGTTATTACATTGCTTGTGTTATCTTTCTTGCTTCCTCTGCTATTACTGCTCCACTGTCTCTTTTCATCTTCTTGAGCCGAGGGTCTATCAGAAACAACCTCTCTACTCCTCCGGAATAGGGGTAAGGTCTGCGTACACACTACCGTCCCCAGACCGTATTTGTGGGATTCCACTGGGTTGTTGTTGCTAGAATATCGATCCTATAAGCTTCCAGTTCTGGCTCCACTTTTAAATTCATGAATTGCTTGTAAAACTAAGCAACAACGACAACATACCCAGTAAAATCCCACTAGTGGGGTCCTGGGAGGGTAGGATGTACGCAGACCTTACCTCTACCCCGGAAGGGCAGAGAGGCTGATTCCGGGAGATCCTCGGCTCAACAGAAGAGATAATAATACCAGAAAAGAAACGCAAGAAGAGATCTGTACAACAAAAGAAGCAAGAGAAGTAATAGTATCTTAAAATACACCAAATAAGTGAAAGGGAGTGCAATAATACAATCCCATGCAAAACAACAAAATAGTGTGAACACAACATAGACCGCTACCAGACATAAGCAAAACTCTATCAGACTACCCGGTACAAAGAGGGAAAACTATGAACTACTGTTGATACCCAATTTTTTCCTAGTAATTTTATACTCAAAATACTTCCAAAATAGCATATATGTGCATATATAAGCACACCTAAGAGTTCTGGCATTTTTAATGATTTTTAAACCAATTCATTGCCTATTTTACTACAACAAAATCCAATAATTATTCCCAAAATTATCATTTTGGCGAATAATTCATTTTTATTCTCACATTTGCACCAAAATATAATTAAGGTAATTTTTGCATATTTTTACAAATTTATTTGGTATCTTTAAAGCTAAATTGCATATAATTGCAATTATAGCCTGTTTTGTGATTAATAGCATTTTATAATTACAAAATTAGTTACAGTATTTTTAAATTAATATTTATGTAATATTTGTTTACTTAGTATTTTTAATTTATTTTTAAAACCATCATTGCTATTTTTATAAAATAAAACGGGGGAAAAGTGGCTATTTAAAATCTGGCCTCAATTTCATTTCAATTACAACCCAATTTGCACCCCAATTCAACCCAATCCCAACCCCCAAATCAATTTAAACCCGATTACTTGATCCAATCGCCCAAACCCACCTGTTTTCTTTTTAAAATCTGAGCCATTGATCATTTTGATCAACGGCCCAGATCTCTTCTTTCCTTTTTAATTCCAAACGCCCCTAAACCCTATCCCATTCTTTCAGAAGCGCCGCCTCTAACTCCTCTCTTCTCCCAAACGCTCTCGAGCTCTCTCGAAACCCTAATCGCTCTCTGCCACCTCCAACCCCATATCCACCGGAATCTATGGCTGTTCTAACCATGGACGACCTATTCTCACCCCCTACAGCTCTCACGTGCTTGATACCTGAAGGTTCGAGGCCAGACCTCGAAGGTCCTCGCTCAGACCTTCATCGATTCGAAGTTTCCAGCCATCTCCGGCCTTGCTCCGGCGTGTCTTAGCCTCCTGAGCCTGATTCCGACCTTATCGACTCCGGATCTGATCTTGTCTCTTCCAAGCCTTTCTCGTTTCTAGGGTTCTCAGAAACCCTAGCCTATTCGAGGTTCTTTTTCGTTTATTTGTTCGGATATGTGCTCGATCTGTGCTATATGTGATGTTTTAAATGTTTTCCCCGATTTTCCTTTTAAAATCTTTTGATTTCAAACTAGGGTTTCTGAGTCTGTTTGTTAATATTTTGTTCGATTCATTTGTTTATCATCTCTAAGTTTGATTGGTGTTGAAAACCTAATTTTTGGAGATTTGTTTGAGTTTCTAAGTCTATCTGTTTGATTTACTTTGTTTGCACCTGATTAGTGTCGAAAACCCTAATTTTTGGGGTTTATTCGAGCTTTTGAGACTGTTTGTTTGTTTTACTTGTTTATCGCCTCTAAACTCGATTGATTTCGAAAAACCCTAGTTTCTTCGGGGTTTACTCAAGTTCCTGAAGTTTACTTGTGCGATTCTCCTATTTCAAATTGTTCTACTTTATTTGAAGGTTTCAGCATCTCTTTGTGTGATTCTTTTGATTCTGCTTTCTCACTATCTGTCAAACTCGATTATGTTTTCAGAAAGGTTTTCACCTAACCTTTTGCATGCTTCTGATCTTTTCTCTCTTACTAAGCCAACAAAATTTGACCTACATGACTATCATGCTATTACTATATGCTACCTCTCCTTGACATAGCTTGGCCTCACATGTCTACTACTTGTGCACCTCATTTATATACTGAGTCCCTTCTGTGATTGATTTTCAAATTCGTGATTGATTTTCAAAACTTTTCCTTGTGCAGTTCTGATTTTTTACTCGCCCGTTAAGGGTTAATTGATTTTCCTTCTTTGTTTGGCCTTGCCAGATCCTTTCCAAAATAAGTACACTCCTGCATTTAGACTTAATCCCCTACTATATGGTTTTACCGCTCCTTTTATGGCAACAATCATTCTGCTTACAAATTGATTTTCATTCCTTATATTAATCTTGTTAAGTGCCCGTTGAGCAGTAATCCCTTGATTAAAGGGAAAACCTGTGTTAATTGATTTTGACTGTGATTATTTCCATGTTTGTGTTGAAACTGTATTTGTAACCTTGTTTTCTACTCGTTTTCAAAACTATAAATACCTGTACTTCTTCCCTTTCAAGGGAGTGGGAACATGAACAAGTCATCACTTCTTCTCTCAAAATACACTCAGATTTTCTTTAAAAAATATTCGAGTTCTCTTTACTCATAAGCTTAAATTTCTTTTGATTGTGGCTTGGTTTGAATGTATTCTGCTTCTCTTTGCTTGCTTCTTCTGCAACTGGTATGTTACCTTTGTTTAATTTCTGCCACTCCCCTATGTGTTTATTCTCCAGTTCATTCTTTATTGGGTTTACTGCTTCCATAATGTAAATTTTGCAAATTGGTTTGTCTCTTTACCATGCTCCTACATGAATCCCTATCCCCCAATCCCTTTTGTATGTTGAGTTATGGTTCAGAAACATGACAACACTTGACATTGTTGTTCATGTATATGTACTGGACTCCCTAAGTCCTAAACTCTTTCAATTCCCATTCCTCTTTCCCCTATATATGTATCTTGAGCTTAAGACCTTGGTCTGGCAGTGTCCTAATCACTGTCTAGACCATAGTCTGAACTTCAATAGGTCTGTGCTCTTATTTGCTGGCTGAACAGGCTTGGTCAGGGGTGTGCCAGCGTACCTCATGGTTAGGTATGACCACCAGCCTGCCTTGGCATTCTCCCCCCCCCCTCTCTATTGCACTTGCACTCATTCTTAGAATTTAAGTTCTGCCCCTCTCTCGTGAGCCTTGCTTTGGGGCCCCTGAGCTCCCTCTGAACTTGGACACCTGAGGGATGGTTCTTCCACACTGCACTATAAAAAGGGAGGGGTTACTTTTATGTGCAAAGGGTAGAAAATATGCCTATAGGATTTTGTCTCTAATTTGTGCAATTTCATACGTAGAAAGCATGTCTATAGGATTTAACTTCTGAATTCTATAACTACGCATGTAGATACCATGCCTATAGAGGTTTGCATCTCTGCATATAATAGCATCATTAGGCAAACAGATAGGTTTAATAACAAAATGTCATATGTAGATATCTTGGTTTACAAGGCTTCCATTAGTTTTTAAAAAGGTATCACGTATAGAAAGCATGCCTATAGGGATTTCGAAACCAAAAATTGTCTCACTTATTCAAAACAGTGTTGATTTTACTAAAACAAACGACTTTTCTTTCTAAACCTACTCGCATGAACTCTGGTAAACATTTCCCAACCGATCTGCATTCTGGAACTCGTTTAGTTGTTAAACCACGTACCCTTTTCTGAAACTTTTTGTTACTCTGAAATTTTCTTTTAAAATCAGCTTGTGTTTTAAAATCAGTAGTTCTATCCAACACATAGACAAAAAAGGTTAACTAATCAACTGGATCATGTCTTAAACAACTGCATTCGAGTAAGCCTAATGCAGACTTCCTATCTAAAAATATGTGTTGAACCAGTCCGCTCATCGCTTTAATTTAATTTAAGACCAGACCAGTGTGTGCAAGACATGCTAAACTCTATGGCTTTATCTGATTCTAGGAGGTTTATTTGAGCCCTACTTGCTTATTTGCTTTCCCCTTTACTTGTATTATGTGTTTTGATTGATAGGATTGGGACGGGTACTAGCATGCAATAAGCAACGAGACATTCCGCGCTTTAATACCTTAATGGGGTGGGAAGGGTAGATATGGATATGATGACCACGCGATAACACCACGTGTATAAACGGTTGCCGGGTGTTGTGTGGGGTGATCCATTTTATTTATAAACATAGGACCCCCTCTCCCCTTTATCTCTTTACATGTTTATTTCGAAAACTGCTTTATCTCAAATTTCAGCTTCTTTAACTGCTACTTCCAGCAATTATGTAAAATTTCTCCCTCTTTTCACTCGTTTATTCTGAATTTTAAAACTACTTTCTTCGCCAAATTTCAGCCTCTTTAACTTCGTTTTAGTTTCAAATTATTTGCAACCATTATATGAACACCCCTTCGTATTTATAATTCTTGCTTGTTTACTTATCCTTGCTTGCTTAAAGTCACAATTGTAACATGGCCGGGAACCACACTAGTGGATCTTGAGGGTGCCTAACACCTTCCCCTCGAGATAATTTCTAGCCCTTACCCAAACTCTGGTTCTTCATCTCAAATTCTTTTAAAGTTTCCTAATGCACTATAATCATTAGGTGGCGACTCTTCAATTCCAAAATCCAATTCCCAAACGGGAATAGAGTTGTCTTTTCCAAAAATGTCATAAACCCGATTTCTTGGGAAAAAGGGGGCGTCGACAGCATGGCGACTCCGCCGGGGATTTCTTTAGGCTTTTACCATTTCATGTTATATGTGACTTTATTATTTTCTTTTATTGTTTTTGTTTAATGCCTTTATTCGAAACTGACTTGTTTCTTTTGTTTCTTTTTCTTTAATTACTTTCATTTACCGCTTTCCATCAATACCGTTGTAATTTTTGAGCAATTATTGTAAACATTTATTGTATGAACGTGAAAATACATGTCAATTTGTTTCTTTCTTGTAAACTGCATCTTCAACATCATATTCCACTCGTGCCAAACAAAATACCATAGCAACGCTTATAATGAGTTGTTGCGCTCTTCCGATATTATTACCCCCTAAATTTGGCAAAGGCATATTTGCGGTAAAACCAGTCGATCAGCGGTGCAGTCGACGGTTCCGTGCCTTTCCCTCTTGAGTTGTCCACTCAAGGGTACCGGGCTAGCACCTCATAGAAACCTTATTCTATTTAACTGTGCATGCATCACTGTCAAACCTAGTCGAGTCAGTTATGCTGTCCACATAATGACTCTTTAAGATAGCCTTGTCCAAAGTCCACTGGGTTTCCTTGGAACCCAAACAAACAACACCACGTTCTGTGCATTTATTTGGAGAACTAAATGCTGCTATGCTAATTATTGGTTTAAATAGTCGAGTCCAGTGGGGTTAAGGGCCTAACCATTTTGTTTTGCAGGAAATGAATGACGAAGTCCCCAACTTCGGTATGGTTAGCACGCCCTCACTCTTGCTGACCTGGTGGAGGAATCTCCCATCAAGTGACCAAATCAATGAATGGAAAGAGAGGGTCATCAAGGCTAGCGAAAAGCTGGAGGATCTGATCAACGAGAACATTCAACATGGGGAAGGTCCTTCTGGGACCAAATAGATAGGATTCTTTTCTTTTGCTTTAAATGTAATAAGGCCAATGGCCATTAGTGACATTTTTTTAATTTCCTGCAATTTTAGTATCGTTTTGGGATTCGTCTTATTTTTATCGATAAAATGAGGCATTTAGCATTATAAGTTCTCCANTTCTTTTGTTTCTTTTTCTTTAGTTACTTTCATTTACCGCTTTCCATCAATACCGTTGTAATTTTTGAGCAATTATTGTAAACATTTATTGTATGAACGTGAAAATACATGTCAATTTGTTTCATTCTTGTAAACTGCATCTTCAACATCATATTCCACTCGTGCCAAACAAATACTATAGCAACGCTTATAATGAGTAGTTGCGCTCTTCCAATACTATCACCCCTTAAATTTGGCAAAGGCGTATTTGCGGTAAAACCAGTCGATCAGCGGTGCAGTCGACGGTTCCGTGCCTTTCCCTCTTGAGTTTTCCGCTCAAGGGTACCTGTCTAATACCCCAATTGAAACCTTACTCCGTTTAAACTGTACATGCATCATGGTCAAACCTAGCCGAGTCAGTTATGTTGTCCACATAATGACTCATTAGGATAGCCTTGTCCAAAGTCCATCGGGTTTCCTTGAAACCCAAACAGACACCTCGATGTTTTATGCATTTATTTGGAGAACTAAATGCTTGCTATGCTAATTATTGGTCTAAATAGTCGAGTCTGGTGGGGTGAGGGCCTAACGCTTTGTTTTGCAGAAAATGAGGCACGAAGTCCCCAGATTTGGCATGGTAACCAACATTCATCCAAGACTGCTGAATTGGTGGAAAGACCTCCACTCCAGTGATCAGACGCTCGTCCGCAAGTACTTAGGGAATTTGCCTTCTCTTCTAGAAATTCAGCCTGACAACAGAATCATAGAGGCCGCGACATTATTCTGGGATAGTGACAAGTCCGTGTTCCGCTTCGGGGACCTTGAAATGACTCCTTTGCTCGAAGAAATAGGAGGTTTAGCTGGCATTCCTTGGGAGACTCCGGGTTTGCTTATGCCAGAGAACCGCAAAGGTAGGTGTTTCCTTAAGATGATGGGACTGAAGAAGAACCCAGATTTAACCTGTTTGAAATACTCTTACATCCCATTCGACTATCTGTCCAAGAGGTACGCCATAGCAAGTCATACCGCACCTATTCAGATGAGTTCGCTATCACCTCATTGGGGCATATCCACAGAAGGGTCTTCGTTTTTATGTTTTGCTTTTTGGGAATGATGGTGTTCCCTATGAAGAAGGCTAGGATCCACACCGGACTGGCCATGGTAACTAAGACTTTGATAGAAGGAATTGGCGGGCAGACTTTCAGCATAGTGCCCATGATCATTGCCGAGATATACCGCGCCTTGGACAACTGTCAGCAAAAGGGCAGTCATTTTGAGGGTTGGAACTTATTACTTCAGCTCTGGCTCATGGAACACCTCCAGAAAGGGGAATACCGACAGGAGATCCTACGCAGAGACTGGTATGATCACATCGCCTTCCACCAGCCAAGGCGTATGAATTATATGCCTAAAATGTTCGCTCAGCCAGAGGACGCCAGAGGATGGGTAGAATTATTTGAAAATCTGAAAGAAGACCAGGTACAATGGATGGTCGAGTAGTTCCCCACGGATGAATTCATTGTTCGATCCTGAGATGCACCGTTTCTCATACTAATTGGTTTGAGAGGAACTTATCCTTACGTTCCTCTTCGAGCCATGAGGCAGGCCGGAAGAAAGCAAATCATACCAAGGGTCGACAAAATGAGTCACTTCAGGGCTGATTTCCAGGACGATAATAGCCCTCACAGGTGCCAAGCTCAGCGCTTGTGGCACTGCAAACTCGTTTTGGGGAGAGAATCTATTGAGCCAGACAGGTATCACGCCGGTTGTGTGCCGCACTATTCGGGTTGGTTGGAAGACAATGGCATGGGTCAGCCTGGGTTCGTTCGAGGTCACAGAATTATCGACGAACACGCTGAAGCACGGGTTAAGTATTATCAACTACCCAAGAGAATTCGAGAGTGTGAAAGTGAGCACCGGGAAATACAAGAAGCCCATCAGAAGTTGATCGAGGAGTGGAAAGATATGGCTGTCAGCACCAACAAGCGACTAGGGTATTTGGAGCGGGGTCTAATGGAGCTGGAAGGGAAATTCATCAAGAAGATTGAAGACTGCCAAAACGCTGAAGGAAATGCAGGCGGACATTTGGCCCAAGCTTATTTGCTGCTAGGACTACGCGAGCTGGTGAAGCTGTTCGAGGGAGACGAAGATGCCAAATCTGGGGAAGGTCCCTCTGGGACCAAGTAGTTAGGAGTCCTTTTATTCTTTATTTTAATGTAATAAGGCCAATGGACAATAGTGACATTTTACTTTCTATTATTTAGAGTCATTTTGGATTCGTCTTATTTTTATCAATAAAATGAGGCATTTAGCATTATAAGTTCTCTAAAACTATTTGACGCTAGGTCTACCTCGGGCACAACGAGGCACCAAAGTTAGGACGCGATTTATATTCTTGCACAATGTGTTTAAATACTGCAATATTTTTTCCTCATAACCTGCACTAACTTGTTACCTTTTGTTTTTTTTATTTTTCTATTCCCCTCCCCAAAGGTTAGTTCGTGCATTCTGGCATCATCATCATACTCCACAAGATCCAAGGGCCCTCCACCTCCTCCTCCTCCGAGTCCTATCCGGAACAAGAACAATGGTAGAATGGGAGATCCGAGCACCAGAAAGGAAATTGAGGTTCCTCAGGGTATCCCGGTTGCTAAGGAAACTGCTACCAAACTTGAGCAAAAATTATTAAAGTTCCAAGAAGAACTGGAGCAGGTTCGGAACTTGGCGAACCTGTCATTTTCTCTCACCGCTCCTGATGTGAACACCCAGAATCCCGCACCTCCACAAAACACCCCACAACCACAGATACAACCCACTCATACCCAACACTGCAACGCATGCTACACTCCGAACAACACTCCACTACTCATTCCCGAGCCACTGAACACCACAAATGACCATCTCCACAACACTCCTATTTACGTGGATACTGTACCCCATTATACTCAACCAATCTCTAGTGCACCTGAGTCTGATGACAAAGACTCCCTTATCAGGAACTTAGCAGCAGAACTCAAGAAATTGACCAGCCGAGTTCAGGGCGTGGAAGGTAACAAAGGTATGGAGGGGTTAAATTATGAAGATCTCTGCATTCAGCGAGATGTTGAACTTCCGGAGGGGTACAAACCTCGCAAGTTTGAAATGTTCGATGGAACAGGAGATCCCAGGGTCCACCTGAGGACATATTGCGATAAGTTGGTCGGAGTCGGAAAGGATGAGAAGATCTGTATGAAGCTCTTCATGAGAAGTCTGAAGGGGGATGCTTTATCCTGGTACATCAGCCAGGACCCCAAGAAATGGACAAGCTGGGTAGGCATGGCCTCGGATTTCATGGATAGATTCGGATTCAATACAGAGAATGCACCGGATGTATTCTACATCCAGAATTTGAAGAAGAAATCTACCGAAACATTCCGCGAGTATGCTACTCGTTGGAGGTCAGAAGCTGCAAAGGTCAGGCCGGCCCTAGAAGAAGAACAGATGAACAAGTTCTTCGTCCGGGCTCAAGATCCCCAATATTACGAGAGGTTGATGCTAATCGAGGGTCAGAAGTTCTCCGATATCATCAAACTGGGAGAAAGAATCGAAGAAGGCATTAAGAACGGTATGGTTACTAATATTTAAGCATTACAGGCCACCAATAAGGCTTTACAGTCCGGTGGCACGTCCAAGAAGAAAGATGTGAGTGCCGTAATGGTCGCACAAGGAGCCAAATCACCACTAAAATACCACACCTACCCATCACCTCCACTTACATATCAGCCTATCCTGAATTACCAAGCACCTGCACCCTCCTATCCAAATCCACCTCCCGTCTACCAATCATCTCCACCTCTCACACATCAACCCACCTCACCCAGATACTCTCAACCAGCACCTGTCTACTAAGCTTATAATGCTCAACCCTCTCATTACCAATCACCTCCCACCAGCCAGAATTTACCCAGACCTAGGCCAAATTTCGACCGCAGACCTCCCAGACAATACACAGGCATCGCTGAACCAATTGAGCAGCTGTACGAGAGACTTAAAACTGCTGGTTACGTCACCCCTATCCCAACCATAACTCCAGAATCCTTCCCAGTGGGTCAACCCTAATAAGACCCGTACATACCATTCCGGCATGAAGGGACACACCCTCGATGAGTGTCGCTCATTGAAGGACAAGATCCAAACCCTGATCAACAATAAGGTCATCGTAGAAAAGGAGCCTTCTCCTAATGTTCGCGACAACCCTCTGCCTGACCACAAAGGTGGGAACATTCACATGATCGAGATCGAAGATGATTGGGACCCCAAAGGGTCGATAGGTTTGATTGCGGAAGGTGATGAACCAAAGAAACCAGCGGTTACACTTAGCCCAATTGTCGTGCAGAATCATGTCACGACCCAAGCCGAAGGGCCGCGACAGGCACCCGGTGCCTTACTCAACCGAGTACCAACGTAACATATCTTCCTTATCATACTATCATGGGTAAATGAGCCAGAAAACTTGTCATGAGATAACAAGAATGAAACATAAGGGAATACTCAACATATGACGACCCAACATGATATGCAAACTTATACATGTGACATACGGGCCTATAAGGCCGGCATGACCATTTGTAAACTCAAAACATAAGCTGAAAAGGCCATACAAGTATCCATACACCTGACATCTGTCTACAAGCCTCTAAGAGTACCTAATATCATAAAGGCCGGGACAGGGCCCCGCCATACCAATCAATACATATCCAAAGCATACTGACCAAATAGGCAACTCCGGAGCAAGTGGAGTGCACCAACACCTTCCGCTGAACTGATAGCCTACTTGGAGGAATGTCAACCTGTCTATCGGGACCTGCGGGCATGAAACGCAGCGTCCCCAGGCAAAAGGGACGTCAGTACGAATAAAGTACCGAGTATGTAAGGCAGGAAAACACAAATAAGAACAATAATGTAAAGAGAGATAGAGTAGATACAACCTGGAACATCGGAGTGCCTCTGGGGGCTACTGACATGAAATGCATAATACATATATATACATAAACATTTAAAAACATAAGCCTCTGTGGGCATCATCATCATCATATCGTACCCGGCCTCAAAGAGGACTCGGTAAAAACATACCCGGCCATCATAAGGCTCGGTAGAATCGTACCCGGCCACGTGGAGCTCGGTAAACCCAACTGATCAGTGGTTGCACAATAGGTGCCATACCCGGCCGACTATAGCGCGGCTCGGTAGAGTAAAATAGATACATATATATAATGCATGCTCGACTCATGGAATCAAGTTCTAAACCTTTTGGAGTGACTTAAGAACATTATGGACATCCCTACCATCAATATGAACCTTAGTAGGATTTAAGGATCATACCACTTGTTTAGAATAACTTTATAAGGAAAGAACAACATGGACAACCTTAGTTTCTAGGAGTAGATCTGTTATGAATTAGCGCACCGTTTATGTTCATGTCACTTTAGATCATGCCAAAAAAAGAAGTAAGAGCCTTAACATACCTTGTATATTCTTCCCAACCTCAAGCTATGCAATTTCACGGCTCCTTAGTCTACAATAAGAGAAATGACACTCTCGTTATCGTTT
>NW_017674745.1:30325-60476 GCF_001879085.1 Nicotiana attenuata | reverse complement strand
AGGGATATCCATCAGATATGGATGGATGAGGAGATGTAGAGAAAACGGCTTTCATCACGCCGTGGGGAATGTATTGTTACAAAATAGATCCATTGGGTTGAAGAATGCTGGCGCCACTATTGAGAGCCATGACTACTATCTTTCATGACATGTACACAAGGAGATTGAAGTATATGTGGACGATGTCATCATCAAATCCAAGAAAGCCACTGATCATTATGGAAGACTGAGAAGTTCTTCAACAGATTGAGGAAGTACAATCTGAAACTGAATCCCGCCAAGTGTGCATTCGCGGTTCCTGCTGGAAAATTACATAGGTTTCATCGTGAGTCGTCGAGGTAGGAATTGACCCATTCAAAGTGTCAAAGCCATTCAAGAATTGCCACCGCCCAAAGAACAAGAAGGACGTAATGAGTTTCCTGGGGAGGCTAACTATATCAAGCCGGTTCATAGCTCAGTCCACAGTCATTTGTGAACCCATCTTTAAGATGTTTGAAGAAAGACCTGCTACTAAGTGGTACTGACGATTGTCAAAGAAAGCCTTTGACAGAATCAAGGAATACCTGTCAACGCCGCCTCTGGTTCCGCCCGAGCAGGAAAGCCTCTATTGCTTTATCTTGCCAGTTTGCGATGGAGCGTTCGGTTGTGTTTCTGGGACAACATAGATGAAACGGGGAGAAAGGAGCAAAGCCATCTACTATTTCAGTAAGAAGTTCACCCGTACGAGCCCGGTATTCTTTATTGGAGCGCACCTGTTGTGCTCTGACTTGGGTAGCTCAGAAAATGAGGCATTATTTCTGTTGCCTACATACTTATCTCATATCAAGGATGGACCTGCTGAATATTATCTTCCAGAAGCCCATGCCCACTGTGCAAGCTGCCAAAGTGGCAAATCCTGCTAAGTGAATTCGACATTGTTTACGTAACTCAAAAGCGATCAAGGGCCAAGCCATAGCAGACCACCTTTGCTGAGAATCCTGTCGGCGGAGAATACGAACCCTGAAAACGTATTTTCCTGATGAAGAAGTGTCTTATGTAGGAGAAGATATTGCGAGAATCTACAAGGGTTGGAGGTTGTTTTTCGAACGGAGCTGCAAATTTCAAAAGGAGTTGGCATAGGAGCCGTCCTAGTATCAGAAACCGACCAGCACTACCCAATATCCGCCAAGCTCAGATTCCTTGCACCAACAACATGGCGAATACGGAAGCCTGCATCCTGGGGCTCAAGTGGCCATTGACATGAACATTCAGAGCTGCCTAGTGCATCGGGGATTCATACTTGCTCATACATCAGGTTCGAGAGAATGGCAACCAAGAACTTCCAAGATACTCCCCTACTTGCATCACATACAGGAGTTAAGGAAAAGATTCACAAAAACGGAAATTTCAACATGTCCCTAGGGTCCAAAACGAGTTCGCTGACGCACTGCTACTTTATCATCCATGATCCAGCATCCAGACACAAATTTCATTAATCCCATCCCAGTAAAGATCTATGATCAGCCAGCTTATTGTGCTCACGTTGAGGAAGAAGCGGACGGAAAACCATGGTTCCACGACATCAAGAGTACTTGACAACAGGAGAATATCCAGAGCTTGCCAACGGCCACTCAGAAGCGCACACTTCGGAGATTATCCAACAACTTCTTTCACACTGGGGGAATCATGTATAGGAGGACTCCCGATTTGGGTTTACTTAAGGTGTGTCGAAGCAAAAAGAAAATCCAAACTATTGGACGAAGTGCACGCAGGGACCTGCGGGCCGCACTATGATGGCTTTGTCCTAGCAAAGAAGATACTCCGAGCAGGGATATTATTGGAGACTATGGAAACAGAGTGTATCCAGTATGTTCGCAAATGCCATCACTGTCAGATACATGCAGAACATGATAAAGGTGCCTCCAAACGAGCTTACTGCAAACAAGCTCACCTTGGCCATTCGCCGCCTGGGGGAATGGATGTTATTGGACCTATTGAGCCTTCCGCATCAAACGGGCACAGGTTTATTGGTGGGTGTATTTAATTTTTCCAAATGGGTGAAGCAGCGTCATACAGGGCAGTGACTAAGAAAGTTGTGGCAGATTTCGTCCGTGACCGTATTGTTTGCCGATTCGGGATTCCAGAATCAATCATCACTAATAATGGTTCCAATCTCAACAGGGACTTGATGAAAGCCATGTGCGAGTCATTCAAGATCAAACAGAAGAATTCTACAGCCTACAGGCCTTAGATGAATGGAGCTGTAGAGGCAGCCAACAAGAATATCAAGAAGATTTTAAGGAAGATGGTCGAAAGTCACAAACAATGGCATGAGAAATTATCATTCCCCCTACTGGGATACCGCACCACGATCCGCACATCGACCGGAGAAACTCCCTACATGCTGGTTTATGGTACAGAGGCGGTCATCCCCGCCGAGGTAGAGGTTCCCTCTTTGAGGATCATACAAGAAGCAGAGTTGGACGACGCAGAATGGGCAATAGATCGCTACGAGCAGTTAGCGCTTATAGATGGGAAAAGGATGAATGCAGTTTGCCACAGTCAGTTGTATCAGAACAGAATGTCCAGAGCCTTCAACAAAAGAGTTAAGCCAAGGAAGTTTACACCGGGGCAGCTGGTGTTGAAGAAAATATTCCCACATCAAGATGAAGCCAATGGGAAATTCTCTCCTAACTGGCAAGGTCCGTACATGGTTCACCGGGTTCTAACTTGAGGAGCCCTTATTCTTGAAGAAATGGACGGAGAAGTTCGGCCAAAGCCAATCAATTCAGATGCAGTGAAACGATACTATGTGTAACCACTTATGATTTCTTATGATGATGTAGTTTGAACTACACTTGACCTGATTCCCGTTTAAGAGGGGATACGTAGGCAGCCCTAGGGGTTCGGTCACAATTTAATAAAAATTCCATTTTTCCTCCTTGCTATTGGAACTGGGGCAGAATTTTGAGGAAGACCCTCAAAATTCCGAAGTTAGTTTTCAGCCATTCATCGCCAGGAATGTCACCTCAGTAAACTGGGGCAGAATTTTGAGGAGGACCCTCAAAATTCCGAAGTTGATCTTTTTTCAGCGCAGCCGTCAGAAGCGCCAGCCCAGTAAACTGCGGAAGAATTTTGAGGAGGACCCTCAAAATTCCGGAGCAAGAAAGGTTGCAATGTCTTGAACCACGTCGCAGTCGTTGGTTCATCTAAAGAAAACTATTTTCTACTTACGTTATATTTACTAAATCATGCATAACTATTGTTCGAATTGCTGCTGTTTAGCAACGCTACCCCAATGATACGCAACGCCGGAATCCAGGGGAAAACGAACTAGCCTTTCCCCCTTGCAAAACTCACGATTTTTCTTTGGATGCAGGCACCAGACTAACAATATCGTCAGGTATATTTATGTACACATACTTTCTCAAGAACGCAACCTCTCAGAATCATCACTTGTTCGTAATTGCTATCCATACACAACCTCCCCAGCCGTCACGATATCAGCTATCAGCTAAGAAGTCTCACTACTACTCGTCCTTTTACATTCTTGCATTGCATAAGGCTACCTTTCTGCCTTTTGAGACTAAGCACTGTCTCCATCTGCATTATCTGCACTGCATAAGGCTACCTTTCTACCTTTCGAGACTAAGCACTGTCTCCATCCTGCATTTTCTTGCATTGCATAAGGCTACCTTTCTGCCTTTCGAGACTAAGCACTGTCTCCATCTGCATTATCCGCATTGCATAAGGCTACCTTTCTGCCTTTCGAGACTAAGCACTGTCTCCATTCTGCATTTTCTTGCATTGCATAAGGCTACCTTTCTGCCTTTCGAGACTAAGCACTGTCTCCATCTGCATTATCTGCACTGCATAAGGCTACCTTTCTGCCTTTCGAGACTAAGCACTGCCTCCATCCTGCATTTTCTTGCATTGCATAAGGCTACCTTTCTGCCTTTCGAGACTAAGTGCTGTCTCCATCTGCATGGCTGAAATATCGCCACCTCTATTTGCATCGGCTGAAATACCGTCATCTTTATACAAATCTTGCATGGCTAAACCACCGCCATATTTTGTTTAAATCCCTATCGGCTGAAACGTCGCCATTTATAATCACCCTTCTTTATCGGTTCAAGCATCGTCAACTTTTTTTAATTCTCGGTATCGGCTGAAATAACGCCATTTACGTTTCTACATCAACTAAAACGTCGCTGCTTTATTTAAATTTTTTGTCGGCTGAGATATTGCCATTTACATTTTGCTACATCGGCTGAAACATCGCCTGCTTATTTTTAACTTCTGTCGGCTGAAATATCGCCATTTACATTTTTTACATCAGCTGAAACATCGCTGTTTTACTTAAATTTCTGTCGGCTGAAATATCGCCATTAACATTTTTCTACACCGGCAGAAATACCGCCAAATCTTGCATTTCATGGGCTGAAACACCGCCAAACTGTCCGAGGGCATCATTGTTCGGAGGCATCATCTTCATTGCCCGAGAACACCATGCCATGGCTCGAGGACCCGCTTTATATCCTGCACATCATTATTCAAAGGCATCATGGTTCGGAGGCATCATTATCATAGCCCGAGAACATCATTTCATAGCCTGTGAATCCTTTAATTTTGCGCTTCATGGCCCAGGACATCATGGTCTGAGGACGTCATCCTAACCGTCCAAAGACAGCATTCATGGTCCAATGGGAACTTGCATCACGTTTAAGTTTATGCACGATATACGCCCGTGTTGGTCACTTGCAGGTACATCGGCTAGCAACGGCCGCCTCAGCAGGAGCGATCCCGCTCCGGTTCCCGCAGCCAATCAGACTCCAAATACCTCTTGCCACCTAAACATCGTGTCTGTCTCTTTCGAATCTCCATCGGCATGTTCCGTCAATGGTTCCTGAACTACATACGGCCTGATTCCTGTAAAATCAGGAATATGTAGGCAGCTCGGAAACCAGAGCTCGGTCAAATTCTTTTCAAATTGACGCTTCCGGTCAAAATTGGCCATCATATCTTTACCCGATAACTCTTCCATCCTTCCCGGGTAAAGAGGGGCAGCTGTTGATACCTAATTTTTCCCTAGTAATTTTATACTCAAAATACTTCAAAAATACCATATATGTGCATATATAAGCACACCCAAGAGTTCTGGTATTTTTAATAATTTTTAAATCAATCCATTGCCTATTTTAATACAACAAAATCCAATAATTATTCCCAAAATTATCATTTTGGCGAATAATTCATTTTTATTCTCACATTTGCACCAAAGAGGTAATTTTGCATATTTTTACAAATTTATCTGGTATTTTTAAAGCTAAATTGCATATAATTGCAATTATAGCCTGTTTTGTGATTAATAGCATTTCATAATTACAAAATTAGTTCCAGTATTTTTAAGTTAATATTTATGTAATATTTGTTTACTCACTATTTTTAATTTATTTTTAAAAACCATCATTGCTATTTTTATAAAATAAAACGGGGGAAAAGTGGCTATTTAAAATCTGGCCTCGATTTCATTTCGATTACAACCCAATTTGCACCCCAATTCAACCCAATCCCAACCCCAAATCAATTTAAACCCGATTACTTGATCCAATCGCCCAAACCCACCTATTTTCTTTTTAATATTTGAGCCATTGATCATTTTGATCAACGACCCAGATCTTTTCTTTCCTTTTTAATTCCAAACGACCCCTAAACCCTACCCCATTCTTTCAGAAGCGCCGCCTCTAACTCCTCTATTCTCTTAAACTCTCTCGAGCTCTCTCGAAACCCTAATCGCTTTCTGCCACCTCCAACCCCAAATCCACCGGAATCTACGGCTGTTCTAACCATTGACGACCTATTCTCACCCCCTACTGCTCTCACGTGCTTGATACCTGAAGGTTCGAGGCTAGACCTCGAAGGTCCTCGCTCAGACCTTCATCAATTCGAAGTTTCCAGCCATCTCTGGCCTTGCTCCGGCGTGTCTTAGCCTCCTGAGCCCGATTCCGACCTTATCGACTCCGGATCTAATCTTGTCTCTTCCAAGCCTTTCTCGTTTCTAGGGTTCTCAGAAACCCTAGCCTATTCGAGGTTCTTTTTCGTTTATTTGTTCGGATCTGTGCTCAATCAGTGCTATATGTGATGTTTTAAATGTTTTCCCCGATTTTCCTTTTTAAAATCTTTTGATTTCAAACTAGGGTTTCTGAGTCTGTTTGTTAATATTTTGTTCGATTCATTTGTTTATCATCTCTAAGTTTGATTGGTGTTAAAAACCTAATTTTTGGAGATTTGTTTGAGTTTCTGAGTTTATCTGTTTGATTTACTTTGTTTGCACCTGATTAGTATCTAAAACCCTAATTTTGGGGGTTTATTTGAGCTTCTGAGACTGTTTGTTTGTTTTACTTGTTTATCGCCTCTAAACTCTATTGATATCGAAAAACCCTAGTTTCTTCGGTGTTTACTCAAGTTCCTGAAGTTTACTTGTGCGATTCTCCTATTTGATATTGTTCTACTTTATTTGAAGGTTTCAGCATCTCTTTGTGTGATTCTTTTGATTCTGCTTTCTTACTATCTGTCAAACTCGATTATGTTTTCAGAAAGGTTTTCACCTAACCTTTTGCATGCTTCTGATCTTTTCTCTCTTACTAAGCCAACGAAATTTGACCTACATGACTATCATGCTATTACTGTATGCTACCTCTCCTTGCCATAGCTTGGCCTCACATGTCTATTACTTGTGCACCTCATTTATATACTGAGTCCCTTCTGTGATTGATTTTCAAATTCGTGATTGATTTTCAAAACTTTTCCTTGTGCAGTTCTGATTTTTTACTCGCCTGTTAAGGGTTAATTGATTCTCCTTCTTTGTTTGGCCTTACCCGATCCTTTCCAAAATGAGTACACTCCTGTATTTAGACTTAGTCCCCTACTATATGGTTTTACCGCTCCTTTTATGGCAACAATCATTCTGCTTACAAATTGATTTTCTTTCCTTATATTAATCCTGTTAAGTGCCCTTGAGCAGTAATCCCTTGATTAAAGGGAAAACCTGTGTTAATTGATTTTGACTGTGATTATTTCCATGTTTGTGTTAAAATTGTATTTGTTACCTTGTTTTCTACTCGTTTTCAAAACTATAAATACCTGTACTTCTTCCCCTTCAAGGGAGGGGGAACATGAACAAGTTATCACTTCTTCTCTCAAAATACACTCAGATTTTCTTTAAAAAAATATTCGAGTTCTCTGTACTCATAAGCTTAAGGTTCTTTTGATTGTGGCTTGGTCTGAAAGTATCCTGCTTCTCTTTGCTTGCTTCTTCTGCAACTGGTATGTTACCTTTGTTTAATTTCTGCCACTCCCCTATGTGTTTATTCTCCAGTTCATTCTTTATTGGGTTTACTGCTTCCATAATGTAAATTTTGCAAGTTGGTTTGTCTCTTTGCTATGCTCCTACATGAATCCCTATCCCCCATTCCCTTTGTATGTTGAGTTATAGTTCAGAAACATGACAACACTTGACATTGTTGTTCATGTATATGGACTGGACTCCCTGAGTCCTAAACTCTTTCAATTCCCATTCCCCTTTCCCCTTTATATTTATCTTGAGCTTAAGACCTTGGTCTGGCAGTGTCCTAATCACTGTCTAGACCATAGTCTGACCTTCAATAGGTCTGTGCTCTTATTTGCTGGCTGAACAAGCTTGGTCAGGGGTGTGCCAGCGTACCTCATGGTTAGGTATGACCACCAGCCTGCCTTGGCATTCTCCCCCCCCTCTATTGCACTTGCACTCATTCTTAGAATTTAAGTTCTGCCTCTCTCTTGTGAGCCTTTCTTTGGGACCCCTGAGCACCCTCTGAACTTGGACACCTGAGGGTTGGCTCTTCCACACTGCACTATAACTCATTATGATTAATATCTTGGGTGTAAGCACTGCCTGGGGTTCCTGAAACTCCTTGGATCTCTGAAACACCCTAGATAAGAGAAGGCTTTGGAAATCTTGATCTCGGAAGTGGCTCAATCTCATATTATTAGACACTAAGTTTGAATTAGGCTGCTCGGATGTAGCTGATCGCTTCTGATGTACTTTTAATTTCAGTTTTGTTCTACTGGTTTGTAATGATTTGTATAAACTCATGGGGATTTAGTGAAAAAAGGGAGGGGTTACTTTTATGCACAAAGGGTAGAAAATATGCCTATAGGATTTTGTCTCTAATTTTTGCAATTTCATACGTAGAAAACATGTCTATAGGATTTAACTTCTGAATTCTGCAACTACGCATGTAGATGCCATGCCTATAGGGGTTTGCATCTCCGCATATAATAGCATCATTAGGCAAACAGATAGGTTTAATAATAAAATGACATATGTAGATATCATGGTTTACAAGGCTTCCATTAGTATTTTAAAAAGGTATCACGTATAGAAAGCATGCCTATAGGGATTTCGAAACCAAAAAAATTGTCTCACTTATTCAAAACAGTGTTGATTTTACTAAAACAAACGACTTTTCTTTCTAAACCTACTTGCATGAACTCTGGTAAACATTTCCCAACCGATCTGCATTCTGGAACTCGTTTAGTTGTTAAACCACGTACCTTTTTCTCAAACTTTTTGTTACTCTGAAATTTTCTTTTAAAATCAGCTTGTGTTTTAAAATCAGTAGTTCTATCCAACACATAGACAAAAAAGGTTTAACTAATCAACTGGATCAGTCTTAGACAACTGCATTCGAGTAAGCCTAATGTAGACTTCCTGTCCAAAAATATGTGTTGAACCAGTCCGCTTATCGCTTTAATTTAATTTAAGACTAAACCAGTACTTGCAAGACATGCTAAACTCTATGGCTTTATCTGATTTTAGGAGGCTTATGTGAGCCCTACTTGCTTATTTGCTTTCCTCTTTACTTGCATTATGTGTTTTGATTGACGCCTTTGTATTTTGTCCTTTGAAAACTCTCCAAAAGGCCCCAAACCCCTCTCCCATTAGGACTAGTTAGTCCAAATGCCTCCGGGACTGATAGGATTGGGACGGGTACTAGCATGCAATAAGTAACGAGACATTCCGCGCTTTAATACCTTAATGGGGTGGGAAGGGTAGATATGGATGTGATGACCACGCGATAACACCACGTGTATAAACGGTTACCGGGTGTTGTGTGGGGTGATCCATATTATTTATAAACATAGGACCCCTCTCCCTTTATCTGTTTATTTTTATTTCGAAAACTACTTTCTTCTCAAATTTCAGCCTCTTTAACTTCGTTTAATTTCAAATTATTTGCAACTATTATATGAAAACCCCCTCGTATTTGTAATTCTTGCTTGTTTACTTGTTGTTTGCACTTAAAGTCACAATTGTAACATGGCCGGGAACCACACTAGTGGATCTTGAGGGGTGCCTAACACCTTCCCCTCGAGATAATTTCTAGCCCTTACCCAAACTCTGGTTCTTCATCTCAAATCCTTCCTTAAAGTGTCCTAATGCACTATAATCATTAGGTGGCGACTCTTCAATTCCAAAACCCAATTCCCAAATGGGAATAGAGTTGTCTTTTTCCAAAAAAATATCGTAAACCCGATTTCTTGGGAAAAAGGGGGCGTAGACAGTCACAACCAGAATAAAGTGTGCCGACTTGGTCAGCATGTCAAAAATGACCCAAACAACATCAAACTTCTTCAACATGTGCGGCAACTATCCTGTTGACAATGACTCAAACGACATCAACTTCCTCAACGTCCGCGGCAACCCAACTACGAAGTCTATAATAATGCACTCCCACTTCCACTCCGGTATAACCATCTGCCGGAGTAGGCCACCTCGCCTCTAGTGCTCATACTTAACCTGCTGGCAATTTAAACATCTCGCTACATACTCAATGTCCTTCTTCATTTGCCGCCACCAATAACGCTGCCTCGGGTCGCGATACATCTTTGTAGATCCTGGATGAATAGAATGTTGTGAACGCATGGCTCCTCTAGAATTTTCTCCCTCAGGCCATCAACAATAGGAACACATAGGCAACCCTAGAGTCGTAGGACACCATCATCACTGATAGTAACCTCCTTGGCACCACCCTGTAGCACCGTCTCTCAGAGAACCATCAAATGCGGATCATCATACTGATGAGACTTGATCCTCTCAAATAATGAAGAATGCGCCACAACATAAGCATGAACTAGACTAGGCTCTCAAATATCAAATCTTACAAGTCTGTTAGCTAAGGACCAAATGACCAAAGATAATTGCATGTCCTCTGCTGAAATGAATGCCAAACTACTCATACTTTCGGCCTGTCTGCTCAAGACATCCGCAACCACATTCGCGTTAATCGGATGATAAAGGATAGTAATTTCATAATCCTTTAATAACTCAATCCACATGTGCTGCCTCAAATTAAGATCCCTTAGCTTAAATAAATATTGCAAACTGCACAGATCGGTGTAAACCTTGCAGGACACCCAATAAAGATAATGCCTCCAGTTCTTGAGGGAATGAACTATCGCGGAAAACTCTAAATCATGTCCGAGGTAATTCTTCTCGTGGGGATTCAGCTGACGTGAATCATACGCAATAACTCGCCCCTCCTACATCAATACACTTCCTAGGCCAATGTGTGAAGCGTTGCAATATACAATATACATATCCGAACAAGAAGGGAAACACTAGCATCGGTGTTATAGTTAATGTAGTCTTGATCTTCTGAACGACCGCCTCACAATAATCAAACCATCTTAATGGAGCACCCTTATGGGTCAATCTAGTCAAAGGTGTCGTAATAGACCGGAAGCCATCAACAAACTGATAATAATAACTTTCTAACCCTAAGAAGCTTCTGATCTCGGTCGTTGTGGTAGGACGAGGCCAACTCGGTACTGCCTCGATCGTCCTGGGATCTACCTTAATACCTTCCCCTGATACAACATGTCCAAAGAACGACACAGAATCTAACTAGAACTCGCAATGGGAGAACATAGCATGTAGCTTCTGTTCTCGCAAGGTCTAAAGCACAACTCTCAAATGCTACTCATGCTCCTCTATACTACGCGAGTATATCAATATGTCATCAACGAATACAGTGAGAAATGAGTTAAGTTACAACCTAAAAACTGGTTCATCAAATCCATAAACGCCACCGTGTATTAGTCAAGCTGAAAGACATCACTAGAAAATCATAGTGCCCATACCTAGTCCGAAAAGCCGTCTTCAGAACATCCGAAGCACAAATATTCAACTAATGTTACCCAGACCTCAAGTCGATCTTAGAGATCACCTTGGAACCCTCTAACTGGTAAAATGAATCATCAATGTGCGGCGACTGATACTTGTTCTTAATTGTAACTTTGTTCTATTGGCGGTAATCAATGCATATCTGCGTACTCCCATCCTTCTTCTTCACAAACAATACCGATGGACACCAAGGCGATATAGTCCGCCTGATAAACCCCTTCACGAGAAACTCCTCACGTTGTTCCTTCAACTCCTTCAACTGTTTCGGAGCCAGGCGGTATGGTAGAATAGAGATAGGCTGTGTACCTGGCACCAAATCACTACAGAAATCGATATCATGATCTGGTGGCATGCCTGGTAGATTAGAAGGAAACACATCAGAGAACTCCCACACGACGAGCACTGAATCTATCATGGGAGTCTCTACAGTAGTATCCCGAACATAAGCTAGAGAGTTCAAATAACCCTTCTCGACCATATGTTGAGCCTTCAAGAAAGAGATATCCCAGCTAGATGTACGATAGATGAACCATTCGACTATAATCTAGAAAACTATGGCATCGCCAAGGTAACAGTCTTGGCATAGCAATCTAGAACGACATAGTAGAAAGACAACCACTCCATGCCCAAGATAACCTCAAAGTCAAAAATATCGAGCAATAGAAGATCCGCTCTGGTCTCATAACCACAGAAAGTCACAATACAAGATCGGTAAACCCGATCCACAATAATAGAATCGCCCACTGATGTGGACACATATACAGGAGCACCCAAGGACTCACGAGAGACATCCAAATATTGAGCAAATAGAGAAAAAACATATGAATACATAGACCGTGGATCAAATAGTACTGAAGCATCCCTACCGCAGACACAAATAATATATGTGATCACGACGATTGAGGACACTGCATCTGATATGGCTTGAAAAGCATATAACCTAGCTGGAGCACCACCTGATTGGCCTCCACCTGTAGAGCGACCCTTACCCACTATGCTCCACCTCTTGTCGGTCGGGCGACTAGTACAAAAGTTGGTGTGGTGATCATGGGATGATGGCCCTGTTGAACTGCCTTCCCCCGAAACCTAGGGTAAAGTCTCCTCGATGACCAAGCTCCCCGCACTCATAGCAGCCTCTCGATGTGGAAGATGACTGACCCTAGGTATAACCCTAGGGACCTAAATACCATCTAGAAGAACCCTAATGGATGGTAGGAGCTCTCTGGAATGACACTAAACTAGGGTCGATAGCCTCGAGAAGTCGGTGGTGCTGGATACATGGGCCTACTAGAATGGCCCCTCAAAAACAGACCTCTGCCCCCAGATGGAGCACCACTAAATCCTCCCGAATATTGAGGCCGCTTGTCACTCGGTGCATGCTCTTGGCCTAGCTGATAGTTACCCTCGATCCTTTGAGCTATCTCTACAACCTGCTCATAAGAAGTCCACATCTCAACCTCTCGAGCCATAGTAACCTGAATGCCATAATGCAAGCCCGCTAATAAATCTGCGCACTCTCTCTGCATCTGTGGGGAGTATCATAAGTGCGTGATGAGACAACTCAGAGAACCTCTCCTCATAATCGTACATCGGCATCTTTCCCTATTGGAGCCGCTCATACTGACCCCAAAACTCTTCCCTCTGATAGGGAGGGATATATCTCTCCAGAAAGAGATGTGTGAACTGCTCCCAAGTAAAGGGATGAGAACTTGGTGGCCCACTGCAAAGATAAGACTGCTACCATCTATGGGCCTTGCTTTCTGACTGAAATATGGTGAATTACACCCCGTTGGACTCCAATAATCCCATGTTGTGCAGCCTTTTTGTGCAACAATAAATAAATTCATGTGGGTCCTCATGTCGCTCACTGCCAAAGACAGTGGGATGTAGCCTAGTTCATCTATCCAACCGCTTTTGCTGCTCAAACGTCGTGGCTGGTCTAGGCTTTGGTATAACCACTGCAACTAGCTGAGCCCCGCCTACAGGTAGTGCACCTAGGGTCTGTTATACGACAACAACGTGCCGTGGATCCTTAGCAGTAGGGCACTATGCTCCCCCCTCCCCGAGATGTGGCTGGGTCCGCTAGAAATAAACCAACCTGTAACATAGAATCCATGAACCGCAGCATACAACCCATGACCTCTTAAAATCTTGGTGAAGTCGTGAAATCTATCGGGGTCAGCTGAGCTGTAGGTGCCTTATCATGCTCCTTAATGACAGGATCCTCCACTAGATCCACCGGTGCTACGGCGGGGGAAACTCTACGACGCCCTCATCCTCTAACAGGAGCTAGATCTAACGGTGGGGGAAACTCTAGGACGCCCTCATCCTCTAACAAGAATTGGAGCCTTCCCTCGGCCTCTGCCTCGGCCTCTAGGAACAGTGGGAGTAGCTCCTCTACCGTCGGGTACATCTTCCATGTACGTTCTCACCATCTGTGAGAGAATAAGAGAAAGATACTTAGCACAACATCAACTGCATGATAGGAGATGAAGAAAGAGAGGTTTCCTAACACCCTATAGCCTCTTAAAGATAAGTACGGACGTCTCCGCACAAATTCGCAAGACCCTATTAGGTTCGCTCATGACTTTTGAGACTTATGTGAACCTAGTGCTCTGATGCCAAGCCGTCACGACCCATTTTCCACTATAGGCTATGATGGAGCCCAACGTCGCCGCTCGCCAAGCCAACGGCAAACTATCCATTTAATTGTTCATTGTAATATTTTTAAAATCATTGAATTTATTTAATAATAGAGTAAATGGCTATACTGATACAAATCATAAAATAAACATAATAATGAAGTAGTGAAATTAATAGACAAAACCCTGGAATATATACTTTGAATTTCCCTAAACATGGTGTCACAAGTGCACGAGCAAAACTAGTAAAATATACAAAACCTGATACAACTACTGTCTGAAGTAGGATAGATAGAAAAGTAAATACCACAAGGAGGATACTCCGGGTGCTATAGAACGGAGAATAGGAAGCAGCTCGCCACTAAGTCTCCAGGTAGCGGGGATACGTGCCTGACTTGCCACCAGATGCACCTCCCTCAGATCCTGCACGATTAGTGCAAAAGTGTAGCGTGAGTACATAAATAATGTGTACTCAGTAAGTATCTAGTCTAGCATTGAAGAAGTTGTGACAAGGGGTCGGCAACGATAATTACTAGAGGCCAATAAGTAAAGTACAAGGATTAAAAATAAGCATGAACTACAAAAATAACAATGGTATAAGGAAACAATAAATAATTATTCTTTAACATAATATCAATTTAAAACCTTCCACTATCCCATGTCAAATTTTTAGCACATAAGAGCCACCAAGTAATTATCAAGTCTCACCTCAAGAAGGAAATAACAAGTAAAATCGGACTCCTAGAAATATCACGCACGATTAATGTCGAGGTCGTACGGTCGTATCAAGTTAAGTGTGTACACTGTCGAGGGTTCATCGATGCGAACTATAGATGCATCTAATATACTATCGAGGATTCTCCCGATCCACAGGAATAAAGAAACTTTACAAACTGCGATCAACGACTACTACATAGGAATGGTACTCAAATAAGGCATAATATCCCCTAACAATCAAGTATTCCGCCAAAACTCAAGGTAATGAAGCTCGGTCTCATAAAATCCTTTTATCAAATTCAATTATAAATTCAAGTAATTAAACTAACAAATTGAGTGAAAATAATACAAGTAATGCATGGTAAAGTCCTAAGTCTACCTAGACATAAGCATGATTTTTAGCTACAGATGGACTCTCGTCACATCATGCATACACAACACCCACAATCATTAGCAAAACAATTTATAACACCTACAGGGATAATTTCGTCTTACATTATTAGGCAAGAGACTTACCTCATTTTCAAGTCCTCTTCCCGGTCCACAAATCACACTAATAGCTTCAAATCTGTGCCGAGCAATCCGAAACTAGCCAAAGGTCATACAAACTAATCAATATATGCTCAAAAGTTCATTTTTTAACTATTAGAGCAATTGTCCAACCCAATTTGGAAGGTTCCAAAAATTCACTACCACGCCCACGAGCCTGGATTCCGAAAATTTCCGAAAATAAATATTACCCGTAACCTCCCGAACACAAATATATAATTTCAACTCAATTTCATAATTATTTTTGTAGTCTAATCCCATTTTTACCAAAACCTAGGTTTTCAACAAAATCCTTAAATTTCCATAATTTACATGTTAAAATCTACACATAACATATGTATTAAACTCACATTATGTATGTATTACTTACCTTAAGACGCTCGGTGAAAAAACCTCTCCAAGGAGCTCTAAAATTGGCCACAAGTTGAGAGAAATGAATAAAATAAGCCAACGTCCCGTTTTTAATCAAGTCACAGCCCAGACGTTCCTTCTTCATGATTGCGAAGGCAAAATTCTACCATGCCCAGAAAACCTGCTTTGCGAACGCAACAAGAGCCTCATGATTTCAAAGGTCATCTAGCCCTATCCTATGTAAATGCGAGCCACCCTCGCGAACGAGAAGGGCATCTGACTTGCCCGCCCTTCAGTGAATATGGTTGGTAAACTTAGATTCTTTCTTTATTTACCTATGGACTTTGGTTTTCTTACGTTTCTAAAATAATAAAAAACTTAACTAGAATTATCCAATAATAATGTTAGCATAATATAAATATACATCGAACTAACAAGAAATTTTATTTATCTAAGGCGAGAAAGGAAAGGAACTGGACTCAAAATTGGGCCAGTGGACCAGGCCCAGCAAATCTATAGGTAGCGGCAGTCGTCAACCAGCAAAGAATCCTAGACAGGAACATGGGCCTAAGTTCCAAAGAACTCAGTAGGCCCAGTTCAAACATGCATACAAGAGAAATAAAACTCCATTATATGAGGCCCAAGATAACAAGGAGTAAACGAGATTAAAGAACAAAGTGAAACAATTTTCATTTGTATTAATCCTAAAGAGATTAGTAAAAGTCATTCATTAGAAGCTTAACACAAAACCTTGTCCATGAATAAGATACTCTTGGAATCCCTAGCACATCATAGTTCACAAGGGTCTCACGGACTCCAAGCAGTGTTTGTGTCAGGGAAGGGTATCTTAACCACAAACTAGGTCCCCCCAAATACCCTTAATCACCCATGATTACTCTTCCCCAAAGGTTTATATACAAATGGGGTATTCACTTACAATTAGAAGCAGTAGACATATAGGGTTCAAATACACAAAGTTCAGAAGCTACAAAGAATGAACACTTCAGTATAATACCATTAACCTTAAGGTCAGCTCCATAGCACAATGAGGCAAACTACTGCAAGTATTCATAGCATCTAGTGATATCAATATCTATGACATGCCTCAAAGTCACTTAAATATGCTGCGACACAAATACTGAACAAAGGGGATTAATGGCAGACTTATCAGTAAACCAGTCCAAGTTCAGGGGTACCAAATTAAGTGATCTACGAATGATATGACAAGACATAGACACTAATCTTATTCTTCTACCGGGCTTAACATTTTAGGACCATTATCTATATCTACAGAACATCAGTAGTCATTGCACTAGTATTCAGAACATTCAAGGGTGAGCATGTACATGATTAGGGCCCTTCTACACTGAAGACCTATACTAAAATTTTTGTTCAACCAAGTCAAGACATCAAAGGACAGGTTGTCATTCTTAATCTAATCCAAGTTTAGTAGCACGATTACTAGTCTATCAGATTCTTAATCAAAATTCAGATCCATAACTAAGTCTTTACAGATAAAGGATACAAGGCAAATATGGAACAATATTCATTTTAACAAGATAAACAAGTATTGATGGATTTGTTTAAGCTCATAAATGACCACAGTAAGTTCCTTATTTTTAGATTTTATATCACTTAAACTTGTTAGGTCATTAAGGCCAATAGATTCAATCTCATTCTTGGCAAAACAGTTTCAAATGAAGAACACAGTAGTAGAAGCATGAAACTTCCTCAAATGAAACACATGTAAGGATTCATAAGCATCACTGAACAAAAACAAACATAGGGGGTAACAGAAATTACCCAAACCTATACACAGTGATGTTTCTAAAGAGTTGCAATGTTGCAGGACATATCAATTGAGCAGATAACATAACAACAAAGATAATGAATTCATTACAGGAGTTCAAGTTATAACAATAGATTAGTATAAGTTGTTAAGTGTGTACAACAGGCATGGTTGTAACAATAGGTTACTTAGTCAAAACGGATGAGTTAAATATGTGACATGGAAAACATATGGCGAAGGTCATCAATATGTTGTATAATATTACTAATCCAAGAATCAATGCAACACATATGTAATAGACATAAACTCTCCGTAGGACATTTGAAAAGTTTAAGAAAAAACTTAATCAAGCTAGCTAAACATGGTAGTATAGCTGACAAAACAAACATAGAATCATCGAAAGACTTCTATAATGCTAAAAGTTCAGCAGAATTCATATCATTCACTATAACAAATTGATAATAGGTGAATTTGACTATAATCACACCTTAAATAAGCACCTTCTTGTGTAGTTTTAATGCTAAAAGTGATAACAAAATGCTCTTATTAGTGCTTTTCATGAATTGCAGGTGATATAGGTATAAGGAAGGCTAAGGAGCAGTTTTGGAGTCAAAATTGATGAAAAAAGAGGCCAACTGTGAAATTCCCCAAGTAAACCACGCAAAACAGGCCTGAAGATTCAGAGCACTGGTTTGACCGCGGTAGAACCGCGGTGGAAGACAGCTGCGGATGAATTCAGAATCAGAGAAGGCTTTTGGCCGCGGTTTGACCGCGACCGCGGCAGAACCGCGGCGGAAGCAGAAAACTTCAGGGACTAAAGTGTAAAACACGGGATATTTAGACCTAAACCCTATTTAAAACATTAGACTTCGCCCAAGAGAGGCATGTATTGATTTTTAAGGTTTCTTAGCAAGGAAAACCATTGTGAAAGAATACTCCAAACATCTTTCTTCTTTACTTTTGATTTTTATGATGAATTCAATCTTGGTTTATTTTCCCATAGCCATGAGTAGCTAAATTCCTTGTCTAAGGTTTTGATGGAACCTATTGGGTGATGAACTTCTTGTTTATGTGAATACAAATTGCTAGTTTAATCTCTATTTGTTCAACTTCGTGTTTGTTGTAGTTAATTGACAGGATCCTCAATTAGCTGTGCCTATTTAGTGTGCATAACTTGGAAAAGAGTGCATATTTAGGGTATTGTTGAACAACACCACTCCTAGATTATTAGAGGAATCTATAATTGCGGGTTTAACGGCGGGATTAGGGATAACGAAGCCTTGGGTGTAATCTAAAGTGAATCGTGCTAAATAAAGTAAGCTAGTGTATCTCGGGAGAGTGCAATAGTAAATTACTGTGATTGCTCGGGAGAGATTCACGGTAAGATGAGCGTTCATGATTGATAGAGATGTGTTGGAAAATTTGTATGAGCATAAACATAAGGGATTCCATCAATAGGGGAAATCATTGCCTTAGCTTTTTATCATAATTGTTTACAACCTCATTAGTTTAGTTTACAGCTATTTAGTTACTTGCAAGCGTAGTTGTTAAGGAACATTCAACTGAGATTTGAATATTTAGGAAGCTGGTTCTGAAGAATTAGTGGGTCTGAAGATAGTGGTTGGTAGGTTAACTCTCTGTGGATTCGACCCTGGGCGTAATACTCGGGTTATATTTGCAACGTCCGCAGAGTCCTTTTTATAAGGCATAGTTGGGCGTGATCACAAATTGTCACGATCCAAATCTAGCCTATCGTGATGGCGCCTAACGTGGTACTAGGCAAGTCGACATTTACGAATTTACTCCAAAACTTTTAACAAAAATGGATCTAAATCATTTTAAATTGTAAAACTTCTCATAAATACGATAGAAAATCCAAACACAACACGAAAACTCCCAACATCGGGGTGTCACAGAGTAGTTGGGCATCTAAGTATCATAAGTCAGGGAAAATACTGCCTACTATAATCCGAAACTAAGTACAATAAATGGAAAGATATGGAAGGAGAAACAAGGTCTGTGGACGCCGGGCAGCTACCTCGAAGTATCCAAAAGGATCAAATGCGCAGAGTATCAACACCCATCATGTCCGTAACACACGGATCTACACACGAAGTGTAGGGTGTAGCGTGAGTACAACCAACTCAGTAAGTAACAAGACTAAATAAAGAGCTGAAGGTAGTGATGAGCTGCATAGTTATAGTTCAATTTCACTAGTCTCAATATAGGAAAGTAGGCATGCTTTCACGTCCGGCAATTTAAGTCAAATCAGTTAATTCATGTAAAGTTCAAGTAAAACTGGATGTAATATCTCTTAGAAATTTCAAAACAGTGATATATGGTAGCTAAGTACAACAATAATGAAATCAAATGCATCCTCTCAAAGTAACAGTCACTCAGTTCTCCCATTCACTCCAACCTCACAATCACTAGTTCCTCACAGTCACTTATTCCTCTCAGTCGCTCGTCACTTGGCACTCTCACTCAGTAGGTACATGCGCTCACTGGGTGTGTGTATAGATTCTAGAGGGGCTCTTTCAGCCCAAGTGCTATATCAAGCCAATCATGGCATAAATCAATGAAAATTGCTACAGTGTGCAACTCGATCCTATAAATATCATCACAATCAGGCCCTCGACCTCACTCAGTTATCAACCTCTCCAACCTCTCGAGCACTTAGAAATCATAAAATCAGCCTAAACAACAATGATATGATGTATCAACAAGGAATAATAGAGACTAAGATATGATATGCAAATAAAACTGAGACTGAGTACAAACAGCAATTAGCAGGTAATTCAACATGTAACATGGCCTCCGTGGGACCCAAAAATACCAACACATAGCCTAAACATGATTACTAACGAAGAGCATATAGCTAACAACAAGTTATTCAACTTCACAGTCCCACGGAATAGACCAAGTCACAATTCCTACAGTGCACGCCCACACACCCGTTACCTAGCATGTGCGTCACCTAGAACTCATGAGACTCATGAGAGAGATGAACGAACTGATGGATCAAAACGCTAAGGTATTTCACGCCAAATTGACCAGCTTCCGAGCGCACCACAAGTTTTGAAGGGCCTGGATTCGAAAAAATATACTTAGTTGCCGTTCAAACCCAGCGCAACACCGCAGTTAATCGCAATGAGATCAAGATGTTGGACATACAAAAATACGATGGCTCCTAAGACCCTCAGGAGCACATCACAACTTATACAACGGCTGTGAATGGGAACGATTCCGCTCAACATGAGATCGAATTGGTTTTACTAAAAAAGTTTGGGGAAACCCTTACGAAGAGGGTTCTTGATATGGTATTCGATTTTACCCGAGCATTCAATTGACTCTTTTGAAATTCTTGTAGATTCATTTATAAAGGCCCATGCTAGGTCCAGAACGTTCCAAGCCAAGAAGGCGGACATATTCAAGATCACACAGGGTGAGTCCTAATTTCCGTAGGAGTTCGTTATTCGATTCCAGAAAGAGAAGATGTTACTATCTGACTCTCAAGCGCAGATGCACAACTGCAGAAGCGGTTCTTGTCACGCAGATGCGATCCCAGGCAAGGTGGCTCAATTCCACGGATGCAGACCATTTCCTCATATATGCGAGGTTCCTTCTGCGACCACTCTTCCGCAGATGCGGAATTACTGAAGAGTTTTGCCTTGTTTAACCATTTTTTGCTCAATTCCACTTCAATTGAATTCAACTCTCTTCATGGCATCATTTACCTGAAAATCTAATAATACATACTGTAAACGCCCTCATATTATAATTAAAGGACATAAAAACTAAAGAAAAGAGACTAGAATGAGTGGTAAAATCACCACTCATCAGTCCGTTTATACAAAACGTTGACCGTAGTCAACTCAAATGAGTTTTTAAGGCTAAATTTTACTTTTCATATATTTTTCAAATAAAATTTTCCGGAAAAAGGCAAGGATTGTGCGCGCGAATCGAGGGAAGCTAAACGAGTAAAACAATAAATGACCTATCGGGTGATCACATGATAATTACTTTATCACTATTATTTGTTAAAAATTGGCATGTGACAATTGCAGATTTTAAATTGTCATTCGGTTAAGTGATCATTATTTATTGTTATTTTATTCTATTATTACTGTTGTATTTCATGCCCATTTATAATTCCTGCACTTTATATATTGACCTTTAGTGAGTGTTGATGTCCACCCCTCGTTGTTGCACCCTATTTTGCACAAGACAAAACAAATTACAACTTATAGTACTCTACAAGGTTAATTGGAGTTTAGAGTCGCCACCTAATATATAAGGTATACTAGGACACCTACATTATACTACGCAATATATGTGATATAATATAACCATTGAGTTTCTAGGTAAGGGTTCAAGTTATCTCGATGGGAAGGTGTTAGGCATCCCTCAAGATCCACAAAAATGTGATTTCGGTGGACTCGATAAAATAATGGAGGAAAGGTTCAAAGATAATTAGCAAATACTCACAACTATAACAAAGAATAAAAGAGTGATTGACGTGTGCCAGAATGAACAATAATTATATTAAATATGTAATGAGTTATGTGCGGACGAAGTATGCAAATATTTTTTGTGTTTTTTAAACGAAATATATTGACTCATATGAAATATATATAAAGTGGACAAGAGAATCATATTCCAAAAGATACGTTGTGTGTAATGTGAGTTCTAGATAAAGAATAATAAAATATTTGACAAAATATGTATGAAAAGAATTGCACCTAAATAGTGCATGTTACTAAAGGATTTGAGAAAAAAGGGGAAAGAATATATATTTTCACAGGGATAAATATTTAGCAAGGAATTTGATCTAAGAATGGAGGAAGAGTTATCCTCGGATAATCTTAGTATATAATGGGTAAATGGAAGAATTGCTTTAATGAATGAATACGATATAAGAAAAATGTATCAAGATGTTTATGACAGAGAAAATTATCTAGTCAATATAAAGAAATCTTCGCGCAGAAATGAGTTATCATTGTTACACGGAATTTTTACATTCCTATGCCACATAGGAAACCTTATTACCCTTAATATTTAAGGTTTGATTTAATTATACTTAGTATACCAAATTACCAATCCTATACCATACTTGATTAAGAGTCTAATTAATGGACAGTTTTTACTCCTTAATTAAAGGTGTCCATATATCCCACATTTTACTCCTTAATTAAAGGTGTCCGTTTTTCCCCTCCCCTTTCTTCCTCTTCTCCATTCCTTCTTCTTCTCAAAAATACAGAGATGAAAATTGCAATTTTGTTACGTACGAAATGGTAGGGCCCACGCTTTCCTATTTCTTTTCGGATTCAAAATCATATTCTTATGCTTTTACGACATAGAGCTACTGCCTTTTGGTATGTAAGCAAAAGCAATCTAGGGCTCTCAATTTTTCCGTTGGAGAAGAGAAGCATAAACCCAGCCTCAGGCGTGTCAAATGTTGATATCCATCTCAAAATTCTATACAATATTTACCTTCAAATCACCCCTGAAACCAATCAATCTCCTACCCCTTCTTCTGACTTTGATTCAAAGATTCAACTTTTAAAGACTAAGCTTCACCCTGAAACCTTAAATTGATTTGTAGTTTTTTTTTTTTGTAGAAATTTTGTAGGTGAAGAGAAAATTTTGTAGTCAACATTTTTTTCAACATAAATTGTAGTTTAATTGTAGTATAAATATTGTAATTTTGTAGATACTCTTAAAAACAATACAACTTTATACAATACTTAAACTGATTTGTAGTTTATTTGTAGTTTTTTTGAAAAAATTTTGTAGATGAAGAGAAAATTTTGTAGTCAACATTTTTTTCCAACATAGATTGTAGTTTAATTGTAGTATAAATGTAGTAATTTTGTAGATACCCTTAAAAACAGTACATCTTTATACAATACTAAAACTGATTTGTAGTTTATTTGTAATTTTTTTGTAGAAATTTTGTAGATGAAGAGAAAATTTTGTAGTCAATATTTTTTTCAACATAGATCGTAGTTTAATTGTAGTATAAATGTAGTAATTTTATAGATACCCTTAAAAACAATACTGATTTTATACATACTTAAACTGATTTGTAGTTTGTTTGTAGATAAATGTAGGAATTTTGTAGATATTAACATAAAATCAGACTTTCATAGAATTTGTAACATAACAATTTTAATCAGCTCCCCCTAATTCCTAAGACCAGCGCCGTTTTCCCCCTCCCCTTTCTTCCTCTTCTCCCTTCCTTCTTCTTCTCAAAAAATACAGAGATGAGACCCATTTTTTATAATCAGATTTTTCCCATTCAATTGTAGCATGATTGAGATTTTGGACATGATTGAGTGTTGTTGCTGAGGTATTGTTCTATATTTTATTGTTTTATTTTATTTGTGGATTGAGAAAAAAAAGATGAAGAACAGAGTACCGGCAGTATTGGCTTCTACAATTTGTCTTGAATTTGTTGAATAACTGGTCGCCTTTTTGATGTCTGGATTGAGGAAGAAACTCGACGAACTGATTTCTACAATTTGATTTCAGTTTGTTGAAGCTTTTCGTCTTTTTTTTTTTTGAATTACGAAAAAAATTCGGGAGAGATCAGATAAAGGATTTGCGTTCAAATTTGAACTGAAGGTCGCTAAATCAATTAGGATATTCTTTTCCTGATTTTCAGCGCGCCATATTAGGAAGATTCAGCTACTATTAATTACTAATTAATGAATGGTATAAAAATTGTAGAAAAACAGTGCACAGGTCGGGTAAATTACAAAATATGCACATATTTGGTAATAAAGTTTCATATATGGTATAGGAAAGAAAAAACCCGTTGTTACATTAACTAAAGACCATTTCTTGAGTCATGGTCTTGAAACACAAATTATGTGAGCCAAGCCCAAATGATTACAAGGCCCAAATCTCTCAAAGAAAATCACAACAATTCAATTATAATGTTTTTATAAATTATATCTATTCGAAGGTCATTAATTAAAGAATAATTTACATACAAAGAGGTTCAGAAAGCATGCTAGTAGAACTTTAAGAAATTATTTTTACTTTTATGTTTTTAGAAGAAGATGCCATGTTTTATCTTAAGTATACAACCAACATACCTGATTATGTGCATGTCAATCCAATTTAATTAACCAAGTAAAAATATATTTGACATCCTAAGTATACATACAAATTTCACGAATTATCTAATGCACGATATTATGAGTCAATCCGATTTTTAACAACCCAAAGTGTATAGCAAGTAGGTAAACATCCAAGCAGGCAAGCAAATAGAACTTCTATCTATGATTTTACTGTACTTTACATTTTGGGTACATCCAAGAACGGGAAGCAGGAAGCGGGGATTCAATGCGGGGTTTGTCTTCAATCTTTCTCCAAATGTCGTCTTCCGAAAGCGACTTAGTACGATAGTACCTCGCAAGACAAAAGAAGTGATATTGTTAGCAAAATAAATTAATTTAAAAGATAATGCAACGTCCTAAATCTCCCTCCATAGGATGTCGTGATGGAACCTAGTCTCTAAGACTAGGTAAGCCTAACATACATGAAGAATTGACAGGAATAGTAATAAAACTCCCAATTAACCAATAACTATCATAAAAAGGACTCCACAATACAACCGAATATAACACCCCAAAATCTGATGGAACCGAGTCATAAGCTCTACACAAATATACTGAAACATTTCTATACAACAATATATTTAAAAGGAGAATGAAATAGAAACTAGATAGAGAAGACTCTGAGGCCTGCAAACACCGGTAGGTATACCGTGAAGTCTCTGATCCATGCTCAACTCACGGATGCCTAGGCTGGTATGAAGTACCTGGATCTGCACAAAAAGATGTGCAGAAGCATAGTATGAGTACACCACAACGGTATCTAGTAAGTACCAAACCTAACCTCAATAGAGTAATGACAAGGTTAGGTCAAGACGCCTACCGGAATAAACAAGGAAAACTAAATAGATGCAGTACAGTATAATAATAGAAACAATGTAAATGATACAATGAAGAAATACAACTAAAATAGCTACACTGAAATTAAGTCAATAAAGAGATCACGTAAGAAGCACATAATAAGAATTTCAAGAAAACTATACAGACCAAACACAAGTGATGTAAATGAAGTATAGCGATAATCACAATCACTGCCGAGGTACCTCCTCGTAGTCTCATTTCACAATCACAATCACAAGCTTTCCTTTTATCGCCACGGGAGCCTTACACTTAGTTTTAAAAATTATTTTCCCCAAATAGCTACCCGCGTTTTGGCCCACCGTATCACACTGCGTAGCTTCAAGTAGTTCCCCTACTAGCAACACGTGTATCAAGCCCACCTTATCTCACCGCATGCATATCAACCCCTCTCCTTATACCATCGCATACGTATCAATATCACAATATATTACAAATCGCACCTCAAGTGTCCAATACTACAACTTGCCAAAGAAGTCAGCAATAACAATGTTTTCACAACAAATAGCCCATGGCTCAACCACAATGTGTACAAGAGTCTCAACAATTGCAACCGAAAGTGAATATCTCAACAAGAATGGTATTTTAACAAGTTAAAACTTTGCCTCAATGTGATCACGGCTTTTACAACGCCAACACCAAAACTCAACAATAAGATGTTTCAAGAAAGAACAATTTCAAATAAGGTAACTCAACAGTTAAATATTTAACAAGTCAATGAGAGAACAATAACTTCAACTAAGCATATAAGGAAAAATAATAGGTAAGAGATGAGATAAGTATTTAAAATGTGAAGTGAATCATGTGAGGATGATTAACGATGATGAAGATAACATGTTATGACAATTCAATTAAATGCATGAAAAGAATCTACATAACTTAAACCGGTCAATTATCATATTTAGCCCGTGTACCCACTCGTTACCTTGTGTATAGGAACTTCACATTCCACGATTAACACAGAACAATAATAATCCTAAGGGTATTTCCCCCACACAAAGGTAGGCAAGATACTTACCTCAAAATACGCTAACTCAAACCTCTAGTAAGCCTTTTTCGGGATTATCCAACTCTGAACGGCTCGAATCTAGCAAAATAATTTTATACCATAAATACAGACCATAGCAAACTATTCCGAATAATAAAGTTGCAATCTTTAAAGAAAAATAAAAAAGTCAACTCCGGACCCGCGTCTCAGAACGCGACCAAACATACAAAATCCAAACACCCATTCTATAACCAATCAAACCATACTAAAATTACTCAATTCAAATCTCAAATCGACCATCAACAAAAAAAAATGCAAAACCTTTTGTAAAATCATAAACTCTCTCTATATTATGCGACTTTCGTGAAATGACCACCATCGTCCTTTATGGTAGCAACTCCACCGTTCGGTGGTGAAAAACCACCGGACCAAACTCATAGAAGGCGCCTTGACAATGCGCACAAACCCCATCTAAGCTCCCCTGCCAAAACTAATCCAGTTGTTAGAGATCTGAGTGGCGATATCTCTGGGGAAAAAGTTCACCTGGGAGCTTCTGAAAATCCTCAGCTAATTTTTGAGCCAAATCTTGGAATTCCAAGCAGTGGAGACTCTTCTCCACCTAAAGATCCATCAATACACCATATATCTGAATGTTCCACCATCGGAATTGATCCCCTGATCAACTGAATTCCAGCGAACACCAATTGGTCGTGCATGGTGATACAGAGGTCCAAGTTGAACAAAATTTATGCAAAACATTGTCTATAGGTGAGGAGATTGTGTCTAATCTATCTCCATATGACTTCAATGGCTCAAGTCTTACCACAACTCAACAAACGACCTCTGTAACTGATGGTCCATGACGTGTTCGAGAAAATGCAAAAGATACTCCTACTGAATTGATTGTTGTACAAAGTGGGGAAGATGATTTATTAAAGCCTCCTCATAATCAATTGAGTAGCACTCCCATTATACCAGGTAACAGCATAAGCCAAAACAATAATGTAAATCCACTAGTACCTGCCCCTGGATTGGTCATTGTAGAAGCTCAGCCTAGAGAAGAAGCTCCTAAAGGTTCACCATCACAACAACTCCAACCAAACCCAGAAAAATCCCCTGTACCAAGAAACCAACCTAACACCAGCAATAATAATCTCCCTTAAGTGTCATCAAACTTTGACAAGCCACGCCTTACCAAAGCTATCACACCACACCCAACAATTAATCAAACTCAACCCAACACTAACACCAAAAGCCAAACCCAAGATCTTATCCCTAAAGCCAAACAACTAAACAATTCCCCTACCTACCACTACCCGTAGTCACTTACTCATATGTAACCAAGCTGAGAGCAAAACATGAAGCAGAAATTGAATCGATATAGTTCACACCACCTAGGATCACAACAAAACAAGGTCAACCAGTAGTGATCTTCAACAGAAGTGATTACATGGTCAAGCTGCAGCGAGGTGCAAATATACAATTGTTGGAAAGTTTTCCAACACCATGCCTAGAATAGATGTCATCATTAAATGCTTTGTCATTCAAACTGAATATAAAGGTAGAGTAATGCTAGGACTGTCTATATAGACCTAGACAATAAATATGATCATGTCACTGTATGGACGAGGCAATTTATGTACATACAGGGCCAAATGATGAAGCTAGAAGCCTGGACACTAACCTTCAATCCAGCTGAAGACTCTCCTGTAATTCCTACATGGGTTGTCATCCCTGAACTACCTTCGTATTTCTATTACATGGAGGTCCTCACAGTTTAATATCTTCAATTGGGAAAGCTCTACATTTAGATTTGGTATCATTTCAAAAAATAAGAGGAAGCGTGGCCAAAGTCAAGATGCATATTGATCTTACAGAACCTAAACCACACCATTGTGGTTAGGATTTGATGAGAACCAAGACATCAATGGTGATGGACAATGGCTGAAAGTGCAATATGAAAACATTCCTGACTATTGCATGTACTGCAAACATTTGAACCACACAGCAGCATCTTGTAAATAAAAGGAAAAAGGACTCTGTCACACAGGAAGGTATCAGGGAAAACCAACAGTAGCAAAATATTTTAGGGGAAGTATCAACAAGCCAGAACAAAGGACAGCAGCAACAAGAACATCAACAAAGCCTTCAGGAACACCGAACATTCGGGGTCACTCCTTCGAACAATGAATGGCAAAATCAGAAAGGAAAGCACTTCAAGGGACACCATCAGAACAAGAAGCAATATCAAACGTATGTACCAAAGCAAACCTGAAATAACCACCAATTGATGCACTCAAATACACATTCTCAGGTAATTGAGAACTCCAAACAACAGAAGGCTAAATCAGATATGACATCCTCTACTTATACTAACTATCGCTCCCCCTTTTTTCCTCCTCGCGGAGAAAGTCCGGGTTTTGACATTCCATGGGGGAATCGACTCGTTTCCTTTTGGGATTTGGGTATTTGAAGAGTCGCCACCTAACAGATTATGGTGCATTAGGGCACCTAGAGCGATTAACTCTTAGACTAGTTTGCATTACCAGAGATTTAGTGTAAGGGCTCGAAATAACCTTGAGGGGAAGGTGTTAGGCACCCCTCTTGGTCCACAACGGTGGGTCCCGGCCGAACTTATACTTATGAATTAGTCCTTTAATAAATAAGTAGTTGAAATACCCAACCTTAGAACCAAAACAGGTTCAGCATCACACATAGAACAAAGAACCAAGATAGGTTTAGCACCACAAGCCTTCACACATGGGTAAATGGGAATTGGGGACAGGTAAAGCATATAATGGTAAAGACATAGCAGGCGGAAGTCTTTGGAATTGGTACAGATATGCTCAGAAACACTGATTAGACATAGTCACATAATCAGCAATGCTTAAGTGTTCAGTATAGGATCAACATAATTTAAAATCAATCCAAGAATCATACAAGTTTTGGAGTGCAGACTACTTTACAAGGAGATTCATACTGGAAACCAGATAGAGCAAGATCACATGGAGACAGACTACATAGAGGGGGTAACATGTTCATACTGATCCTAAGGAAGGGGAGTACATAACATGCTAATAATGTAAATATATCAACTACAGGTTTCACAGCAAAACCATAAGTAAAAGCAGACTAGAAACAGGATAAATTGAAGTAATAAAAGGACCATATTATTTTTGGAACTTGAATTGAAATAAGAACATACCACTAAAGAAGGTAGTAAACACAAAGTGAGGAGCAAGAGAGTATATTAATCAGCCTTGGCTTGCAGCCGGCTGACTTAGAACAATAGCAAGTAACCAGAGAAAAGAGAGCAGAAGAGTGTTTTTGTGTGAGAGAGAGTTTTTGAACCAATGTGTTCGTGTCTTTGTGCTAATGAAAGAGCAAGGTACTTATAGTTTGAAAACAGGTAGAAAATAAGGCAAGAATCATAGTTCAGCAGTAATTATGGAACTATGTGCTAATTAAAATCAAATCAGTATAAGTACTTCCTTTAATTAAGGAGTTAAATTTAAACGGTAACAAGCAAATACTAAATAAGGAAGGAAATCACATAAGGCTGAATATAACAAATAAGGAAATATTTTCAGCATAGTACAAGTACACAACATGTAATAGAGACTAGGTTCAGCAGATTTTAATCAAGGAAAATACTTAAGAATCAGTTGACAGCATGCTCGACCGTAGATTAAGGTAAGAAAATATCTTAAAGGTTAAAATCAGTAGAGAATATCACAAGAAATCAGTGAAGGATCAGTCACAGAGATTCAAAGATTCAAAAATAGCAAATAGTACCGAGTTAGGAGAAATTGACACAAATTTATGAGAACAAGCGGAATAAACACCTAATAGGCAAGAATCAGAAACCCTAATAAGCCAAATAGGGTAAAATCACACAAAATTAGGGATTCACAAAGAGCATAGAAT
>NW_017674745.1:7952-28754 GCF_001879085.1 Nicotiana attenuata | reverse complement strand
AACTTTAGGTCAAATGTCTATATCTCTCTACTCCAATGTCGTATTGATAAAAGGTTTAATGCGTTGGAAACTAGACTCATAGATCTTCAATTTGGTGGGTAGATCACCCTGTAATTCCAAGTATATTGGGAGAAAAGCTTAATAACATTTGACCTAAAGTTTAAGTAAAACTATGAACTTAAGTTGCAACAACTCTTGTCGACTTTTGTTTCATAACTCGTTTGACTTCAAGACTATGATACGGATATTTTATGATTCATATACCTTAAAATACGACCTCTTGAGAGTATTAAGCACCCGTAGGTTTATCCAAAAATACGGCTGACAACATCCTTGATTCGTTTAACTTCTAATACTTGTTAACCACCCTTATACACCTTTGTATCATTTAAGACCAATAGGATTAATCTCTTATCATCTCAAAGATAATCTCTTCATGGATTTACGTCGACGACCTTATGGCATGAACTAACGTTTGTGAATATGGGTTGTAAAACTTACTCAAACCTATAGTGCAGTGGTATCTAGACCTGTTGCTGAAAAGCTATCTGATCCTGGTAGTTTTACAATTCCATGCACTATTGGGAACTATGCCTTTGCTAAGGCACTCTGTGATTTAGGGGCCAGCATTAATCTCATGCCCCTGGTTATTTATAAGACGTTGGGCATTGGGAGAGCTAGACCTACCTCTATGTTGTTGCAGCTGGCCGACAGGACTGTGAAGCGTCCATTTGGGATCCTTGATGATGTGCTTATTCAGGTGGGGAAATTTGTGTTCCCTGCAGATTTTGTAATCTTGGATTGCAAAGTGGATGAAGAAATTCCTATAATCTTAGGACGACCATTCTTGGCCACGGGGAGAGCTTTGATTGATTGCGAGACTGGGGAGCGCAAGATGAGGCTCAATGATGAAGAAATTATATTCAATGTGCAGAAATCTATGAGGCGACCAAGTGAGTTCGCAAATTGTTCTCTTATTGATGCAGTGGATGTAATTGTAGAGTCTGATGATGAGGCGTTGACGGTTGAGGATCCCCTTACTGCATGCTTGACAAATTTGGATGAAGTGAATGGTGAGGATTTGGCGGAATGGGTGTTGGCATTGGAAGGTAAAGGGTTCTGGGACAGAAATTTAGAGTTTGAGCCTTTACACTTAGAAAAGAGAGAGACCCCTCCAGCAAAACCATCCATTGAAGAACCACCTAAGCTGGAACTAAAGCCATTACCAGCCCACCTCAGGTATGAGTTTCTGGGTCCCAACTCCACATTACCTGTTATTATCTCATCTGGTTTGTTAGATGTGCAGGTTCAGCAGCTTATACAGGTACTAAAGGAGTGCAAAACTGCCATTGGGTGGACCATGGCAGACATCAAGGGGATCAGCCCCGCCTATTGCATGCATAAGATTCTGCTGGAAGAGGGGCACAAATCTTCAAGGGAACATCAGAGGAGGCTAAACCCAAATATGAAGGAGAAGGTGAAGAAGGAAGTGATAAAGTGGTTGGATGCGGGAATCATTTTCCCAATTTCTGACAGTAGCTAGGTTAGCCCAGTTCAATGTGTGCCTAAAAAGTGTGGCATGACGGTGGTGAAGAATGACAACAATGAACTTATCTCAACAAGAACCGTCACAGGCTGGAGAATTTGCATGGATTACAGAAAGTTGAATCTAGCCACCCGGAAAGACCACTTCCCACTTCCCTTCATTGATCAAATGCTGGATAGATTGGCAGGGAGGTCACACTTTTGCTTCCTGGATGGGTACTCAGGGTACAATCAGATCTCCATTGCCCCTGAGGATAGAGAAAAGACCTCCTTCACATGTCCATACGGAATTTATGCCTTCAGGAGGATGCCCTTTGGCCTATGCAATGCACCCGCCACATTCCAACGGTGCATGATAGCTATATTCACTGACATGGTAGAAGATATAATGGAGGTGTTCATGGATGACTTCTCAGTGGTGGGGAATTCATTTGAGGAATGCCTAGTGAATCTGACGCGTGTGCTGAAATGGTACATCGAGACTAACTTGGTTCTGAATTGGGAAAAGTGCCACTTCATGGTACAAGAAGGAATAGTCTTGGGGCACCGGGTGTCAAGCAAAGGAATAGAGGTTGATAGAGCAAAGGTTGATGTCATAGCAAAGCTGCCGCCACCAACTTCAGTCAAAGCCATAAGAAGCTTCCTTGGACATGCCGGGTTCTACCGGAGGTTCATTAAGGACTTCTCCAAAATCGCCAACCCTCTCTGTAAGTTGTTAGAGAAAGATCACCCTTTTGTATTTTCTGATGATTGCAGGGTAGCTTTTGAGGAGTTGAAGCAAAAGCTGGTCACAGCACCCATAATCGTTGCCCCCAACTGGGAGCAACCGTTCGAATTAATGTGTGATGCTAGTGACTACGCGGTGGGGGCAGTGCTGGGCCAGCGGGAGGACAAATTGATGCACCCAATCTACTATGCTAGTAGTACGCTGAGTGGAGCCCAGTTGAACTACATAGTGACAGAAAAGGAGATGCTAGATGTGGTATTTGCTTTTGACAAGTTCCAGTCCTATCTGATAGGATCCAAGGTAATCGTATACACTGACCATGCAGCTCTCAGATACTTAATAGAAAAGAAGGACTCTAAGCCACGCCTGATTCGTTGGGTGTTGCTACTGCAAGAGTTCGATCTTGAAATTCGTGACCGCAAGGGCACTGAAAATCAAGTCGCTGATCACCTATCACGACTTGAAGGAGCTGAAAATGTAGTAGAAGTGGAGGAAATTCTGGAAACTTTTCCAGATGAGCAGCTGCTCGTTACCACTCATTAGGAAGCGCCTTGGTATTCAGACTATGCTAATTACCTGGCCAGTGGTATTGTTCCTCACGACCTGTCATCGGTCCATAGGAAGAGATTCTTTCGTGAAAGCCAATTGTATTACTGGGATGAGTCCTACTTGTTTAGAATATGCCTTGATAACATGATCTGGAGATGCGTCCCCGAGATCGAACAATCTTCTGTCTTGCAGGCTTGTCACGCTTCGGCGTATGGCGGTCACTTTGGAGGAATCAGGACAGCAGCTAAGGTGATAGAGGCCGGATTTTTCTGGCCAACGGTGTTCAAGGATGCTCACTTGTGGGTCAAGGGCTGTAATGAATGTCAACGCACTGGGAACATTTCCCGGCGTCACGAGATGCCCATGAACCCAGTTCAAGAGGTGGAAGTGTTTGATGTTTGGGGGATAGATTTCATGGGTCCCTTCGTCAGCTCCTATGGCAATAAATACATTCTTGTTGCTGTAGACTACGTGTCCAAGTGGGTGGAAGCTGCAGCATTACCCACCAATGATGCTAAGGTGGTGGTCGGGTTTCTAAAGAAGAACATATTCACCCTCTTTGGGACACCGTGCGCAATTATCAGCGACGGAGGCACTCACTTCTGCAACCGGGCCTTCGAGAAGTTGTTGGCTAAATATGATGTGCGCCACAAGGTGGCTACTCCGTACCACCCACAGCCTAGTGGCCAGGTTGAGGTGTCCAACAGAGAGATCAAGAGCGTATTGACAAAAACTGTAAACGCTACAAGAACTGACTGGTCAAGGAAGCTAGATGATGCACTATGGGCTTACAGGACAGCTTTCAAGACACCAATTGGTATGTCACCATATAAGTTGGTGTTTGGGAAGGCCTGTCACCTACCTGTAGAACTTGAACATAAAGCATGGTGGGCACTGAAACAGCTGAACTTAGACTTGGAAGCTGCGAGCACGTCAAGAGTCACTGAATTACATGAGCTAGAGGAGTTTCGGTATCTTGCTTTTGAGAGCACAAGGCTGTATAAGGAGAGAATGAAGAGGCTTCACGATCAGAACATCATTGAGCGAAATTTCAAACCTGGGGACAGGGTATTGCTTTATAACTCAAGACTGCGGTTGTTTCCGGGTAAGCTAAAGTCAAGGTGGTCTGGACCATTTCGCGTGGTTGAAGTGTTTCCATCCGGAGCTGTGGAAGTTGCTACTGAAGATGACTCTCGTACATTTAGAGTCAATGGTCAGCGGTTGAAATTGTATGTGGGTATGAACGAGCCTAAGGAGATGACCGAGCTGCATTTGAATGAACCCCAGAGGCCGAGCGAACCTTAATTGCACTCATATGAGTCGTGACGCGACGTTAAATCAGGCGCTACGTGGGAGGCAACCCATGACATTGTTGTAATTGTAACCTTTTTAGTTTAATCNGCGGTTCTACCGCGACCGCGGCAGTAACCGCGGCAGACCCAGACGCGGTCCAATTTTTTTAAAAATTTTCTTTTAAACCTAACATAACATAAACTCAACCCCCCCCCCCCTTTTATTCCCTCATCATTATTTCCGCCCCCCCCCCTCATCCCATTCCTTCTTCCTCTCTCTTGAACCAATCTCTCTTCTCTTCCTTCTCCTTCACTTCCCTTCCTCCCCAACCTCCATTAACACACCTCCATTTCTCCCTCTTTTCAAATCAAGTAAGTTATTCTTCTCTCTCTCTGTTTCTTTCTCTTCTAAGTAGTGTATTTTGTTAAATTATTAGTTTCACTTAAACCCTAGTTAGGATTAGTGTAATAATTTGAATTTTTTGCTCTCTTTTATGTTTGCCATTGTTGTAGTTGATGTTTATGAGGTTGTTTGGTGCCAAATTATTTGGGTCTCCATTATTAAATAATTGTGAAGTTGTTTTGGTGGTTTGGAGGCCTAAACTAGATTTTTGTGGTATGGTATGGTATAGGGTCATGTGTTGGCCGAAATTTTGGTACTATGTTGTATATTTTTGGGGTGTTTTAAGCCTAACCCAGGTTTGGGATGTTGTAATTGATGGTTGTTGATGTGTAGTTGATTGGTGGTATGGTAGTAGTTGTTATATGGTTGTGTTGTATCTCATGTGTAACATTGAAAGGAGTAAGTGTGGGGTGTGTTATGTCGGAAGTGGTAAGAAAATTATGGGGCTCTTGTGGAGGTTGTTATGAATGAATTAAGGGGAAATATTTGGTGTCATCGGGTGGTGAAGTCTGAGTAACCATCTGATTGGCACTAGTTAGGGCATAGGTTGATGGTTCGTTTGATTATTTGCAGGTCATATGGCTTCCAAAAGGCAAAGGCGATCTGGAGGCACATCCCAGCGACCTGCTTATGATGAGTCCAGATTCCAATCGGAACTGGCAGAGGACGACTTCAACGCCAAGGCTACAAAGACCTTTATCCATGAGATCCCGATTGATCGGGTAGCCCTCCGAGCCGAAAAGGTGGAGATGTATGAAGAAATACGGAGGCGGGAAATGGAATTCCTATTTAGCGATCCTGCACCAGTTAACAAGATGCTGGTTCGAGAATTTTACGCCAACTGCCCATTGAACTTGGGTAGGGAGGTGATTGTTCGGGGTACGGTGGTTAATGCTCAAGTTCCAACAATTCGCCGGGTGTTGTGGCTGCCCCCGTTCACCAGTGACGTCGACTATTACCATGACAGACCAGGGGTGACATGGGAGGTCATGACGGATGTACTTTGCACAGGGGGACAGCCCATTTGGATACGTGACCAAATAACCCTCAACTCTAACTCTTTCACCCACTTGGCCAAGTGTTGGTTGACTGTTATCTGCAGCAGGCTCCTGCCATCCAGCAATACAACGGACGTGAACTTCAATCGGGCACTGTTGACTTGGTGCTTTGTGACAGGGAAGGATTTTGATGCGGCCCGGATAATTGGTGATGAAATGGTCTTACGGGGACCGCTGCTGACAAATGGATTCTATTTCCCTTCCTTGGTAACCACATTGTGCTTGATGAGAAACACCGCCACCAATCCTGCCGATGGAGATTTGCCACCCAAAGCAGCATTCAAAGCTTCTAGCATCAGAGTGGGCCGGGGTACACGCACCACAATTGAGATAGATGATGAGGAGGATGATCCGGTTCCTTTTGCACCGTCCAGGAGGTCTGTTGACAGTGCCGAGCCCTCTCGGCGCCCCCATTTTGGAGTAGGCCTATCACGCTCACAGTCCTCCCGGCCTATGCTGCGCTCCTTGGAGGAAGAGGTTGCGATCTCCGCACCTCGGTGGATGGCCTACACACGCGGATGGACACCATGTCGCAGAGGCAGGCTAGATCTGAGAGACGGTTTATGGCCTGGTTACGTGCATTGGGGAGGGCTTGCCATGTAGACCCCAACACCGTCTCCGACTCGGATTGAGTCTCAGGGAAGTCTTCTAACCCTTCTGCTCTTTACTTTCTTGATATGACATGGGGACATGCCATGATTTTAAGTGTGGGGTGGGAGACTTGCTCTAACTGTGTATTGGAATGTATATAGATGTTGTTGTGCTGTAACATTAGAGTGATGTGTTGTATATATTTGAGTGTGTTTATATTAGGAGTAGCTGACTTGGCCCAACGACGGACACTTGTCGACGGATCTCTTGAGGGTCAAAGTCAGATATAAAAAAAAATAAAAAATAATAAAAACGAAAATTTATAGAGGACTTTTCCTGAGGACGGACCACTTGGACAGTACTCTTGAGGGAAGTAGTCCAGGTAGATTTTTCTGTATTTTATTTTATTTTTTAGGTAGTGTAGTAATTCTCCCTTGGTTTTTCTTTTGACCACGGTTCTTTTCCAAGGGCTTTTCTTGAACCGGGTTAGGTAGATTTTTTTCTTTTGTAGTTTTAGGATTAGATGGGTGAAGGTCAGAATGTAACCCCAAATGTGCACACTTACAAAAAGAACTTGAGAGTGGACGTCTAAGCTTGTTTGTGGAGTCATACTATATGCCTTAATTTTGCACATCTTGTCTTGCTTGAACACTCGTATGATTGTGTTGATGAACTGATTCGGAATGAGTTACATGCTAAGTGTGTGAGAGTTGTTACTTGCATCCTATGCTTACATATGATACCTAGAACTTGCCCTGTGTGTTTGCAAAGCGAAATAGAAGTCGTTTGGTTTTAGAGATGATTGAGGCATTTCTTTGTGCAACCTTCTATACTTGAGAATCCACCTGTGCATATTACCATAGTTAACTCCGTTGAGCCTGAAGCCTGTCCTTTGATAACCCTATAATGATCTAAATCGCTGTGTTTGAATAAGCTTAATTGTTTGAACCTTTACCTCCTAGAAGCACTTGAACCATTAAAGAATATACAAAAGTCAAAGTGTGGGGTGGGAGAGAGTTAGTGAAAAAAGGGAATCAAGAATGAAGGTTTTGATTGGTGAACTGACAGTGTACAATAAATCTCTGGAAAAAAAAAAAGAAGAAGAAGAAGCCAGTTGTACCTAAAGAAAAGTGGGGGTCACAAGTGAAACAAAATGTGGAATAATGATTGGGTTGAACAAAAAGGTGAAACAAAAGGAAGTGTGTATTAAAAGTGCTTAGGGAGGTTAGTCACTATATCCAAATATATCCTACCCGTCCCTTAGCCTACATTACAACCTATAAAGACCTCTTGATCTTTGACTGAATGGCTCGATTAGTAGAGTATTACACTAGGGGCAAGCTTATGGTGTGTCTGCGTGGCATGTGAATGCTCTTTGCTGAGAGTGAGTGAATTCTTTCTATATATGGTTCCTTGTTGTTGAATTTTATGTGTGTGGAACTTCTCTCAGATTTTGCTTATGTGAGGGCATGTGACTCAGGAAGAAAAAGTGAGTTTTCACTTCTGTTAGAGTAATTAGAGTGAGCACAAGTGTGTCTTGGCATGAGAGTCTGCATTTGAGATATGATTGTGCACTGCTTAGGTCGATCATTGATAATAGCAGGTGTGACATAAATTGGGGCAATGCATTGAGCAGTTAGGCCTAGAAGTGTGGTTTAGTTTGCTCGAGGACGAGCAAAGGTTTAAGTGTGGGGTGTTGATAATAGGTGAATTTGACTATAATCACACCTTAAATAAGCACCTTCTTGTGTAGTTTTAATGCTAAAAGTGATAACAAAATGCTCTTATTAGTGCTTTTCATGAATTGCAGGTGATATAGGTATAAGGAAGGCTAAGGAGCAGTTTTGGAGTCAAAATTGATGAAAAAAGAGGCCAACTGTGAAATTCCCCAAGTAAACCACGCAAAACAGGCCTGAAGATTCAGAGCACTGGTTTGACCGCGGTTTCACCGCGACCGCGGTAGAACCGCGGTGGAAGACAGCTGCGGATGAATTCAGAATCAGAGAAGGCTTTTGGCCGCGGTTTGACCGCGACCGCGGCAGAACCGCGGCGGAAGCAGAAAACTTCAGGGACTAAAGTGTAAAACACGGGATATTTAGACCTAAACCCTATTTAAAACATTAGACTTCGCCCAAGAGAGGCATGTATTGATTTTTAAGGTTTCTTAGCAAGGAAAACCATTGTGAAAGAATACTCCAAACATCTTTCTTCTTTACTTTTGATTTTTATGATGAATTCAATCTTGGTTTATTTTCCCATAGCCATGAGTAGCTAAATTCCTTGTCTAAGATTTTGATGGAACCTATTGGGTGATGAACTTCTTGTTTATGTGAATACAAATTGCTAGTTTAATCTCTATTTGTTCAACTTCGTGTTTGTTGTAGTTAATTGACAGGATCCTCAATTAGCTGTGCCTATTTAGTGTGCATAACTTGGAAAAGAGTGCATATTTAGGGTATTATTGAACAACACCACTCCTAGATTATTAGAGGAATCTATAATTGCGGGTTTAACGGCAGGATTAGGGATAACGAAGCCTTGGGTGTAATCTAAAGTGAATCGTGCTAAATAAAGTAAGCTAGTGTATCTCGGGAGAGTGCAATAGTAAATTACTGTGATTGCTCGGGAGAGATTCACGGTAAGATGAGCGTTCATGATTGATAGAGATGTGTTGGAAAATTTGTATGAGCATAAACAGAAGGGATTCCATCAATAGGGGAAATCATTGCCTTAGCTTTTTATCATAATTGTTTACAACCTCATTAGTTTAGTTTACAGCTATTTAGTTACTTGCAAGCGTAGTTGTTAAGGAACATTCAACTGAGATTTGAATATTTGGGAAGCTGGNGAAGCGCGTGTTCTCGGCATCTACGAAAGAACAGAGTAGAAATTCAATTAGCATTGAGAAACCAAACCGCACGACAGGAAAGAATAAATGTGAAACTTTTCCTAACTCTATAGCCTCTGGGGGATAAATACAGACGTCTCCGTACCGATCCCTCAGACTCAACTAAGCTTGTCCGTGAATTGTGAGACCTATGTAACCTAGAGCTCTGACACCAACTTGTCACGATTCGGATTTCCCACCCTCGGGAGTCGTGATGGCGCCTACTCGTAGAAGCTTGGCAAGCCGCGAAATAAAGAATCACAAACTATCTCATTTTAGCCCCTTTTAACAATTTGGGTTAACAGGTAATCAGCATTGAAATATTAATGATAATGAAAATCAAGCGGAAGACTTACTTTGATAAATTAACTAAAGCTAGTACGACAATGCCGACGTCCGTCTCTACCCGGAACCCGGTGTCACAATATCACAGACTGTCTATGAATGCTACAAGCAAGTGTCTGAAAAGAGAGTACAATCTGTCTCAGAACAACTGAAAACAGAATACATAATAAGATAGAAGAGAACGTCGGGCCTGCGGACGCCTGCAGGACTACCTCGGGATCTCTAGCTGGACTGAAGGCTGCCACCCAAAGCTATGGTCCAAAAGTTGTCGCTCCGGGACCTGCACATAGTGCAGAGTGTAGTATCAGCACAACCGACCCCATGTGCTGGTAACTGCCTAGCCTAACCTCGGCGAAGTAGTGACGAGGCTAGGACCAAACCACCAATTAAACCTGTACAGTTATTTAATATGCAACGGAAAATAAACAGGAACAACAAGTGAAGATGGGAGGGGGGTGCATGCTGCGGGGGATATATCAACATCAATAGTAGATCAAGGAAAAAAAAAGGCATAAGGACAACTTAGAATTTACAACAAAACAATAAGGAACTTGTAACCAATCCATAAACACTTTATATCATCAATTGTTGTGGCGCGCAACCCGATCCCAACACATAACAACAATGTTGCGGCGTGCAACCCGATCCATATCATTTATCACTGTTGCGGCGTGCAACCCGATCCATTTATATCATTGTTCCGGCGTGCAACCCGATCCACATATAATATTGTTGCGGCATGCAACCCGATCCATTTATATCATTGTTGCGGCGTGCAACCCGATCCACATATAATATTGTTGCAGCGTCAAACCCGATCCAAATATAACATTGTTGCGGCATGCAACCCGATCCATATAAACAATCAACAATCATAACAAGAGTCCCGGCAAGGGATCAGCAAAGAACTACACTATTTCGGCAAGGGAATTGACAGTATAAGTAAATACGTCCCGGCAAGGGAGAAACGGCTATAACCGATCTTGTTCCAACATCTAACTACCTCTGCTAACACCAATACTCAACCATAAGTAATTTACACGAGAACAATCTTAATCCTTGCTCAATACCGAAAATCATCAATTTAAGCATCTGTAGTATTATTTAAGAACACAATAAAGTACAATTTAAGACTCACAGTCATGCTCGACACCAACGTATAGATACTCGTCACCATGCCTATACGTCGTACTCAACAAGAAGCAAGTAGCAAATAGGACACAACTCCAAATCCCTCAAGCTAAGGTTAGACCAAACACTTACCTCAAACTTCCACGGCTAACTCAAGCCTCAAACACCGCTTTTCCTTTAGAATTCACCTCAGAATTACTTGTATCTAATTCAAATTAATATAACAACATCAATAAATGCTAAATAAATCAACTCCAATGCATGAAAATAAGTTTTCCAAAGTTTTACCCAAAAAGTCAAAAATCGCCCCCGGGCCCACATGGTCAAAACCCGAGGTTCGAACCAAAACCCGATTACCCATTCACCCCCGAGCCCGGATATATAATTGGTTTTGGAATCCGACCTTAATTTGTGGTCCAACTCCCCAAATTTCAATATTCTTAGGTTTTTCCAAAAGTTCCCAATTCCACCATGAAAACCCTAGATTGTAGGATGAAATCTTGTAAAAAGAAGTTAAGGAGTAAAGAAAATGAGTTAGAAATCATTTACCAATATTTTGGGAACAAAGGTTGTTTGAAAAATCGCCTCTTATGTTTTTGGGGTTTTGAAAAATGAAAGATAACTGAAAATCCCTTCTAAATATATCCCTCTCCGACCCCCTGTGCGGACCGCACAAAATCGAGTGCGGCCGCACAGCTCTCCATGTGGACTGCAGTGACATGCTTTAGTATTTTGGCCATAACTTTATCTACAGATGTCCAAATTGTGATTTCTATACCTTTCTGGAATCTAGACACGAAGGGCTACAACTTTCGTTTTTGAATCATCTCAAAATTCCTTGTAGATTAAAAGATATAGGCTTCCAAAGTCGGACCAGCGAACCTGTGCGGACCGCACAAAATCGAGTGCAGCCGCACAGCCCCAACCACGGACAGCACCAAAACCAATGCGGTTAGCACTGGCGGGTTCAGAGATTTGCACTTCTCTGAACCTGCAACATCCATGTTATAAGTCTAGGACATCCCGAAACCTACTCGAAACTCACCCGAGCCCTCGGGGCTACAAACCAAACATGCACGCTGCCTCAAATACACCCTACGGACTTCCTCGTGCGATCAAATCGCCAAAATAACATCAAAAACTATGAATTTAACATCAAAATCATGAAATCACTTAAGAACTTCAAATTTTCCAATTTTCTCAAATACGATTCGATTCACGTCATTTCAAGTCCGTTTCTTACCAAATTTCACATACTCGACTTAAACCACATATAAGACCTGTACCGGGCTGCGGAACCATAATACGGGCCCGATACCATCAAATTTTAAGCACATCTCATTTCCAAAACTCATAAATAATTCCAGAGAACAATTTTTCTTTAAAAATTCATTTCTCGGGCTTGGGACCTCGAAATTCGATTCCGGGCACACGTCCAAGTCCCATATTTTTCCACGCACCTTCCGGGACCGTCAAATCACAGGTCCGGGTCCGTTTACCTAAAATGTTGACCGAAGTCAACTTAAATGCATTTTAAGTCAAAATTTCAACATTTTCACAGACTTTCACATAATAGCTTTCCGGCTACGCGCCCGGACTATGCACGCAAATCGAGGTGATGCTGAAAGAGGTTTTTTTAAGGCCTTGGAACGCAAAATTTATTTTAGAAACAAGTGATGACCTTTTGGGTCATCACAGGGCCCTTTTATAATGAAAAAGACGTCTCAACTTCATGATGGTGTAAATGTACGATAAAAGAAATAGGAACATACACGTTTCCTGAAATAAATTTGATAAAGTTTCCATTTGAACTTTGCCAAGTTTAAATACCGTCTTACATGTGTTTAGATAACTTCTATAACTTTTTCGTAATTGTTTTCTTTACAACAGATTTCAAAAGAGGAAATAAGATTAAAGGTTTTTCTTTATAACCCATTTCTATACATTGCCTTTAACCTATATATCATAAAACGTTGAAATCTATAGGTTTTTTGACTGGCTTTGTGTTATTGGCTCATAACTTTGCTCTGAACTTGACTCATTCGATGAGTAGACTTTCGGGTTTTGAGGCTTTGACTTGAACTTTGATTATTCTCTGTCTTCTTTGCCTTCTTTATACATATGTCGGAGGTATGATTATAGATGAAGACTGCTTAACCCGTTTGAGTTTCTATCAGAATAATTGTAACCCTAGTCCCGGGATTTATATCTTTCCGCGTGTCTTGCAGGTCGTGATTCATTACTTAGTACGGGTTAGTTTTTTGCCTATCATCTAAAATCGTTAGTAAAATTTTAATAATTCAATAGTAAAATTTTTAAAATGAGGGTACCTGTCCGTGGATACTTCTTTTCCTTAGAAATAGTATCTCTTCAGATGAACGGCATTCCAATGTGAAGGTAAAATCTTGCCATCCATTATTTCCAGCTCGTATGCTCCTTTTCCTGCGGTACTGTGAATCTTATAAGGTCCTTCCCAAGTCGGACTTAACTTTCCCATAGTAGATGCTCTTGTGGATTGAAAAACCTTCTTGAGTACGAAGTCCCCAATCTCGAAGTATCTTAGGCGAGCTTTCCGATTACAATATCGTTCCATAACATGTTTTTGTGCTGCCATTCTTATTAATGCAGCTTCTCTTCTTTCTTCAAGTAAATCTAGGTTTACTCGCATTTCTTTTTCATTGGACTCCTCAGTTGCTTGTGTATATATCGTGCTTGGCTCCCCTATCTCGACTGGGATCAAGGCTTCAGCTCCGTATACCAATGTGAATGATGTTTCTCCCGTACTTGTTTTTGCTGTTGTGCGGTAAGCTCATAAAACACCAGGTAACACCTCTGGCCAATTGCCTTTGGATTCCTCCAATCGTTTCTTCAAATTGTTGATAATAACTTTATTCATTGATTCAGCTTGTCCATTACCCACCGGATGGTAAGGCGTTGAAGTAATCCTTTTGATCTGCCAACTTTGAAAAATTCTGTGATCTGTGCGCCTATAAATTGCGAACCGTTCTCACATATGATTTCCTTTGGTACGCCGAATCGACATATGATATTTCGCCAAATGAAATCTCTGACCTCTTTTTCTCGTACCTGTTTAAAAGCACCTGCTTCTACTCACTTAGTAAAGTAATCAGTGAGTACTAGCAAAAATTTTACCTTGCCTTTTGCTTGTGGTAGTGGACCCACGATATCCATACCTCACTTCATAAATGGCCACGGTGCAATGACCGGATGTAATAATTCTGCAGGTCTATGCATATTGTTACCATATCTTTGGCACTTGTCACATTTAGCCACAAATTTTCCGTTTCTTCTTCCATTTTTGGCCAATAATAGCCTGCTCTAATCATGGTTTTCACTAAAGATCTTCCTCCCGCGTGATTTCCACAATGCCCCTCGTGTATTTCTCTCATCACATACTCTGTATGAGAAGGTCTGAGGCATCTTGCTAAAGGACCACCGAACATTTTACGATAAAGATTGCCTTGCATTAAACAGTACCGAGCAGCTTTTTTGCGAAGCGCGTGAGCCTTTTTCTTATCTTCAGGGACAGTTCCATACTGCAAAAAAGTGATAATCTCGTTCCTCCAATCCCAAGTTAAATTATTGAAATTTACCTCATTTTTGTCTTGATCGAGTACTGAATGAAATAAATGTATTACAGAAGCATTTTCATCATTTGACACTTCCGCTGCAGATGCAAGATTAGCTAAGGCGTCTGCCTCAACATTCTCCTCTCGTGGTATCTGCACAACTTTCCATTGGAATTGCCTGACCAGATCACGTGCCTTCTCCAGGTATTGCTGCATTCTTGCCTCCTTGCTGTATAAGTCCCCAGCATTTGGTTAACTACGAGCTGCGAATCGCTTTTGATTATGACCTGCTCTACGCCAAGTTCTCGTGCCAATTCTAAACCTGCAATCACAGCTTCATATTCTGCATCATTGTTAGTTATAGGATGACATTTTATGGCTTGTCGTATGGTTTCACCCGTAGGTGGTACTAAAATAATTCTTAGACCTGCCCCTTTCACATTCAATGAGCCATCAGTAAATAAGGTCCAGATTCCTGGATTAGATCTGTTGAATACTTGTAGTTCTTGTTCTGCTTCTAGTTGCATCCATTGGCTAAAATCGGCCAAAAAATCTGCTAACACCTGTGACTTTATTGCAGTTCTAGGTTGATATGTGATGTCATATTCACTCAATTCTATGGCCCACTTGGCTAACCTAGCTGATAACTCATGTTTATGAAGTATATACGTAGGGGATAAGTAGTCACTACAGAGACTGTTTACCTTGGTCTTCATGAACCAAAACAGCACTCACCGCTACTTCTGAAACAACAAGGTAGATAAGCAACCTTTCCCCCTCTTTTTGTTTTGCGAGCAACGGTGGATTTGACAAGTATGCTTTCAAGCTTTTGAGCGCTTGTTGACATTCCTCAGGCCATTCGAACTGATCTTGCTTTTTAAAAGCTAAAAGGAACTTAAAGCATTTTTCTGATGACTTGGAAATAAATCTTCCCAAGGCTGCTATTCTTCCTATCAGTCTCTGTACCTCTTTCTTACTTGTAAGCATGTCAGGAATTTCCTCAATAGCTTTATTCTGTGTGGGATTTACTTCGGTGCCACGGTTAGAAACAAGAAAACCTAAAAACTTACTTGATGAAACGCCAAATGCACATTTCTCGGGATTCAGCTTCATATCGAATTTACGGAGGATCTAAGATGTATCAGACAGATGCTGTATATGATTCCTTGACTATTGGGATTTGACTAGCATATCATCTATGTAGACTTCCATGGTTTTCCCTAAATGTTCTTGGAACATTTTGGTCACCAATCTTTGGTACGTGGCACCAGCGTTATTGAGCCCAAATGGCATTACTTTGTAACAATAAGTCCCCCTGTCTGTTATAAATGAGTTTTTTCCTCATCTAGGGAATCCATTTTGATTTGATTATACCCTGAATATGCATCTAAAAAACTTAACAATTCATGTCTTGCAGTAGCATCAATTAGTTGATCTATATGTGGTAACGGAAAAGAATCTTTAGGACAAGCTTTGTTTAGGTCAGTGTAATCTACACAAATTCGCCATTTACCATTCTTCTTTGGTACTACTACAGTATTAGCTAACCAATTAGGATACTTTACCTCACGGATAGACCCAATTTTTAAAAGTTTTTGCACCTCATCTTAAATCACCTGATTTTTGAACGATACCTGCTTTCTTTTCTTTTGTTTGACAAGTGTATATGATGGATCTTCATTTAACTTGTAAGTCATTATTTCTAGAGGTATTCCTGTCATATCAGAGTGGGACCAGGCAAAACAATCCACGTTAGTTTTCAAAAATTCAATCAAATTACCTTTCATTTCGTGGCTTAAGTTGGCACCAATGTAGACTTTCCTTTCAGGCTGTTGTATGAATAGTTCTACAGCCTCCAACTCTTCAATCATTGTTTTGATGTCTCCATTTTCTTCTGGTTCTTGGATGGAATCGGGCCTTGAGTCCACATCCGCCCGCCCGTGTTTAGTTGAGGCTTGTGTTGTAGTATCCTCAACTGGATTCTGTAATTGCTATTTTTCTTCGTTTTTTGTGCTTGAATCTACTACGGAGTTGATGTTCCTAGGTGTCTGTTGATCACCATGGATTTGACGGATTCCCCATTGTGATGGGAATTTAATGACTTGATGTAAGGTAGATGGCACAACATCCATTTCGTGAATCCATGGTCTCCCGAGAATCATATTTTAAGCCATATCCATCTCTACCACCTGAAATTTCGTATCTTTGACAACTCCTTCTGCGAATGTTGTAAGTACTACCTCCCCTTTTGTCACGACGCTTGAATTGTCAAAGACATATAAAGTATGCGCCTTGGGTACTAGCTTATCTTTAGCTTGCATCTCGTTTGATACTCTTAGCAAAATGATGTTCACGGAGCTTCCTCGATCAATCAAAACTCGTTTTACGTTAGTGTCATGTACAAGTAAAGATATTACCAGTGCATCATTGTCACGACCCAAACCTCGATCGTGATGGCGCCCAACACACTGCTAGACAAGCCCGACCATTTACATAACCTTAACCAAATAACCTAGATGGATAAATAAATATTCACAAGTAAAAATAACAATTTAAATGCGGAATCTCTGAAATAATTTCTAACATTCGAAAACCCCAATATAAAATACTAAATAACCCACAGATCTGGTGTCACGAACATGAGCCTCTAAAACGGTATATTCACCTATCACAAGTCTGTCTAGGAAAAATACGAATAAAAGGATAAAATAGATGGGAGAGATCAAGGCTGCGACCGCCATGCAGCTACCTCGATACTCCCGGATAAACGTTGTTCAGCCAACAAGTCCTCACTCACCCCGTGGTGTACCTGAATCTGCACACAAGGTGCAGGGAGTATTGTGAGTACTTCCAACCCAGAAAGTAATAAATATAAATAAAGTCTGAGGATAAGAAATCCCAATTAAACACAAGGTAAAGCTATAAATACAGTAAAACCGCGAAGACAATTATAATAATACCACAACAGATAAAGAATAAATGACAATTAAAATATGCAATGCAACACATAAACCGGTACCTCCAGTACCCCGCTGCGGCCGTGCAGCCCGCTCCATTTATTTAACGTCGACGGCGCTCACTGGGGGTGTGCAGACTCCGGGAGGGGCCCCTTACGGCCCAAGCGCAATAATAAGCCATCTCGTGGCATCAAACAGGCCCTTGGCCTCATATCAATATCATTATTATACCACTGCGGCATGCAACCCGATCCCATACTCAGTCCAGATTCACATGATAGTATAAAAATATTTAGCCCAAACTTCATTTAAAAATAATAATTAAGTTTCAGGTTTAAGAAATGTGGCTGAGTTTCCAAACAAAATATTAAATGCCAAGACTGAGTTTAATATTTTGTGATTATGGTAAGAAACTATTTAAAACAATCCCTGAAGGATTCAAGTAGTTGGCACAAAGACCAAATATAATAGTTTAATCCATTTTTATAAGGATATCACAAAACTACAATCAAATAGGTAGTAATTTTATTAAGCGGGACGGACCAAGTCACAATCCCCGACAGTGCTCTACCCTACGCTCGTTATCCGGCGTGCAAGTCACCTCACATAGCACTACGATGTGCAAATTCGGGGTTTCAAACCCTCAACGCAGCATTTACATTTATTACTAACCTCAAGCTGGCCAAAGTCCTAGCTTGCTATGCCCTTGCTTTTCGAATTCGCCTCCTCGTGCGTCGAATCTGACCAAAACCACAATGAATACGTCACAATATGCTAAGGGAATATAACCCAATCGAAAAGACTCGAAAAACATCGAAAATCACGAAGTTGGCAAAACCCGAGCCCCGGGCCCACTTCTCAAAAAATTAGAAAATTAACATCACCGGATTCCTTATCTCGCCACGAGTCTATACATATAAAGAACACCAAAATCGGAGTCCAAATGACCCCTCAAACTCTATTTTTGTTCTCTTAGGTTTCAAGCCCTAAGCCACCATTTTTTAACTTAATTCTTTGAGTTTTCAGTCAAATTTCATGTATTTGCATGATAAAATCATGTTCTAAGTTCAAGGATGCTTAACTGATCGAAGTCCTTGAATTCCCTCTTCAAAATCGCTCAAGAACACCCCAAGTACGAAGTTAAAATATGTGTTCTGTAAAATTTCGCGAAGGAATTAAAACCATCTTCTGAGCAGTTGTTTCCGCTTCTGTGGTAAAATGTCGCTTCTGTGACTTCCGCATCTGCGGTCCACGTCCGCTTCTGCGGACCTTCACTTAAGGGCCTTGACCGCTTCTGCGGCCCAAATTTCGCACCAGCGGGACCGCCTATGCGGTCCTAACTTCCGCTTCTGCGGAACATGACATGGACCAACTTTTCCGCTTCTGCGCCTTCCTTCTCGCTTCTGCGAGACCGCACCTGCGGTCCCGTAACCGCAGGTGCGAAAACACCAGATACCAGCAAAGTTAAACATGCCACAACTCCAAAACTCTCCGTTCAACCACCCGAACTCACCGCGAGGCCCCCGGGACCTCAACGAAAAACGCAAACATGATCCAATGCCTTATTCAAACTTGCTCCAATCATCAAAACATCTCAAACAACACTAAAACCATCATTTCTCATCGAATTCAAGCCTAAGTTCTTCCAAAACTTCCGAAACACGGATTCGATCAAAAACCCAACGAAAACACCTCTGAATGACCTGAAATTTTGCACACACATCCCAAATCACCTAACGAAACTACTGCAACTCTCGAAATTCCATTTCGACCCCCGGATCAAAATCTCACCTATCGACCGGAATTCGCCAAAATCCTAACTTTGCCAATTCAAGCCTAATTCTACTCCGGATCTCCAAAATCACTTTTGATCACACTCCTAAGTCACAAATCATCCCCCGAAGCTAACCGAATCATCGGAATTCATATCCTAGCCCTAACACAAAGGTCAACGTCCGGTTGACTTTTCCAACTTAAGCCTTCTTAAAAGAGACCAAGTGTCTCATTTCTTATCAAAACCATTCCAAACCAACTCTAACACATCAAATACTGATAATGAAACATGAAGAAGCATAAAATGGGGGAAACGGGGTGGTAACACACGTGACGACGGGTTGGGTCGTCACATCCTCCCCAACTTAAACAAATGCTCGTCCTCGAGCGAGTCGAGAAACATACCTGATGCGTCAAATAGGCGGGGGTATCTACTCCGCATCTCTCGCTCGGTCTCCCAAGTAGCCTCCTCCACGGGCCGACCTCTCCACTGCACTTTCACCGAAGCAACATCTTTTGATCTCAACTTCTGAACCTGACGATCCAAAATGGCTGCTGGCTCTACCTCATAAGTCAAGTCACCCTCCAGCTGAACTGTATTGAAATCTAGAACATGGGACGGGTCCCCAATGTACTTCCGGAGCATAGACACATGATAAACTGGTTGCACGCCCGACAAGCTAGGTGGCAAGGCAAGCTCATAAGCCACCTCCCCGATCCTCCTAAGTACCTCAAAAGGTCCAATGAACCGCGGACTCAGCTTCCCTTTCTTCCCAAATCTCATAACACCCTTTGTGGGTGAAACCTTCAGCAAGACCTTCTCACCAATCATAAAAGATACATCTCGAACCTTCCTATCTGCATAGCTCTTCTGTCTCGATTGTGCTGTACGGAGTCTCTCCTGAATCACCTTCACCTTCTCCAATGCATCCTGAACCAAATCTGTTCCCAACAATCTAGCCTCACCAGGCTCGAACCAACCCACTGGAGATCTGCACCGCCTCCCATATAAGGCCTCATACGGTGCCATCTGAATGCTGGACCGGTAGCTATTCTTGTAGGCAAACTCTGCAAGCGGTAGAAACCGATCCCATGATCCTCCAAAATCAATAACACAGGCACGTAACATATCCTCCAATATCTGAATGGTGTGCTCGGAGTGCCCGTCCGTCTGAGGGTGAAAAGTTGTGCTCAACTGCACTTGAGTACCCAACTCTCGCTGAACAACCTGCCAAAACTGAGAGGTGAACTGAGTGCCCCGATCTGATATGATGGAAACGAGGACACCATGCAATCGAACTATCTCCCGAATATAAATCTCTGCCAGCCTCTCTGAAGAATAAGTAGTATAAACCGGAATGAAGTGTGCGGACTTGGTCAGCCTGTCTACAATCACCCAAATAGCATCAAATCTCTTCAGAGTCCGTTGGAGTCCGGTAACAAAATCCATAGTGATCCTCTCCCACTTCCACTCAGGAATAACCATCTGCTGATGCAAGCCACCGGTCTGTGATGCTCATATTTCACCTGCTGACAATTAAGACACCGAGCTACATACTCCACAATATCTCTCTTCATCCTCCGCCACCAATAGTGCTGTCTAAGATCCTGATACATCTTCGCGGCACCCGGATGAATGGAATGTCGCGAGCTATGGGCCTCCTCTAATATCAACTCCCGAAGCCCATCTACCTTGGGCACGCAAATCCGGCCCTGCATCCTCAACACACCATCATCCCCAATAGTCACGTCCCTGGCATCATCATGCTGAACCCTGTCCTTTAGGACAAGCAAATGCGGATCCTCATACTGACACTCCCTGATACGGTCATATAAGGAAGACCGAGAAACCACACAAGCCAACACTCGACTGGGCTCTGAAATATCTAATCTCACAAATCGGTTGGCCAAGGCCTGAACATCAACTGCAAATGGCCTCTCCTCAACTGGAATG
>NW_017674745.1:0-6851 GCF_001879085.1 Nicotiana attenuata | reverse complement strand
TGGTAGCTGGGACTACCATGAAGCTGTCGTTTCACTATTGCTGCTGCTACTGCTCGACTGACCTCCTTATTACACCGAGTAAAATAAAAGAGCTAGCCTAAGCTATGATCTACGAATTACAAGAGGGTCCTATCTATGTCTTCTAACTTGTTCTTGTGTTGCCCTGAACTTGTATCTTGTAATCTTCCGATGGTATTCCTGTTGTTGTTTTGCATGGTGATCGGCGATATTGCTGTCATTCCTCCAAATGATGCTTGATTACTTGAAACATGTGTCCATTTTCTAGGTGGGCTCCTGGCTGCTAATAATCTGAAAATAAATGCCTCTATTCTCCAGGCGGGCTCCTGAGTGCTTGCATTTGAAATGTTTTCCCTTGTTCTCCAGGTGGGCGCCTGATTGATGACACTTGAAATGTATTCCCTTGTTCTCCAGGTGGGCGCCTGATTGCTGAAATTTGAAATGTATTCCCTTGTTCTCCAGGTGGGCGCCTGATTGGAATCTTGAAATGTATTCCCTTGTTCTCCAGGTGGGCGCCTGATTGCTGAACTTGAAATGTATTCCCTTGTTCTCCAGGTGGGCGCCTGATTGCTGAACTTGAAATGTATTCCCTTGTTCTCCAGGTGGGCGCCCGATTGCTGAAATTTGAAATGTACTTCCCTTGTTCTCCAGGTGGGCGCCTGATTGCTGAAATTTGAAATGTATTCCCTTGTTCTCCAGGTGGGCGCCTGATTCCAACAAAGATAGACAAAACAAAGAAAATTTCCTGCCCCAGTTTGGTAGCTGGGCACATATGTGACTGTTAAACTGAATCGTATTGCCAAATGTTACTAAGAATTTGAAAGCTAGGTCCTATTATCCAGGTAGGTCCTGACAACTCTTAACAAAACAACAACTTTACATCTAAGCTATATCTTTTAATGGTATGACTCCCACTATATCTTGTTATCTAAGCAGACCTTGAACTACGTCCCATTATCCAGGAGGGTCCTGAAAACTTCTAATTGAATCCTATCTTAAGCATGCAAACTTGAAAACCAACTTATATTCCTTTGGGGTATGCTACTCATGATTGTTTTGAGATTTAAACTAAGTCCCATTTTCCAGGAGGGTCCTGAGAGTTTATGGTCAAACCTGTTTTGGTGCTTGCTTTATCCCTTAAGGAGGGTTTCTCCGAAACCAACGAAAACTTTCTGCCCCTATTTTAATCAAAGAAAAATCTTGTCAGTTTAAAAATGGTAGTTAGTTGATGGCATTCTTGCTGGATGCGCCTCCGCTGCTTATTTCTACTTTGACTTGCTTCCTTGAACTTGCCTTGAACCGCTTCGACTTCCTGACAGACTTTCAAAATCCCCATGACTTTTGATGACCCGAGTGTTCTATCCCAACCTGTTGTTTTACATTTCTGACCCCTTTATCTGAAACTTTGCCTCTCCCCACAAAACTATCTGGCCACGAAACTTCCGATAATCCTTTGTGTCTTACTTTGAATTTTGACATCTTTGGTATATTCCGGCCCTACAACTGGGAGACTGGTAGTTATCCTTGACATCCTTTCCTCTTCGTTTTGGACGAGACCGACATTGAAACATCTTAAAGAACAGACCTCAAAAAGAATAAAATGCAATGACCTTGAGAGTTAAGGATAAAAGAATCCATAACCGGACGATTTACAAAAAGGAAAGAAAAGGAAAAGGGACTTATCTGAGTGGAACAACTGGTACCATTGATCATGACATGCATTTCGGACTAATCGGCCCAATCCGCCCAACCAATCAACTTTCACCTGCCATGCTTTGTTGCCCCAGAATTCCATAATCCTGATTTCTTCAACCAAACCCTAACCTTGTTCATCCTGCAGTGTCTTGAACGGTTTTCACCCACAGACCTATCTCATTTGATTTCTCTCAACTCACTTTTGCCTTATGGTGCCCGTGAGGGTTTTCACCAATAAGACTCTCTCATTTTTCATTTCTCTTAGCTCACGTCGCCTTACGGTGCCTGTGAGGGTTTTCACCAATAAGACTCTCTCATTTTGGATTTTTTTTCTGCTTGAACCAGAGTGTTCCCCCTGACATGAATTACCTTTACCCGCTTTGACTTGGCATTTCTTGAAGACTGATCGGAAGGTCTTTCTTTGGACCGTAATGTGGGCTTTTGGATAGGGTTAGAAAGAGAGGGTATCAAGGGCTCAAAACAATTCAAATGGGTTCAAAATTACGACTTTCGGAATCAACTTTCTTACAACATACACAACTTCTGCCCCAGTTTCTTTCTTGGGGACTTTTGGATTTTTATTTTGGTGTGATTGAACCTCAGAGAGAGGCTGCCTACGTACCCTTTCGGGATCAAGTCAAATGTAGTTCAGGTCATAAAATTACTTCGTTGTTGCAATCTTTCCTTTCTTCCACTTTTCCTTTTCTTTCTTTTCATTTCTTTTCTTTTCCTTCTCTTTTTCTTTTCTTTCTTTTTCTTTTCTCTTTTTTTTTCTTTTCTTTTCTTTTCTTTTCTCTTTTTCCTTTTTTTTTCTTTTCCTATTTCACTGTTTTTCTCTTGTTTCTTCACTTACTTTCCCCGCTCGGGCTTACGAGTTTTATTATTGATTCCGAAAGAGGGGTATGAAAGAAAATAACTGAGGTTCAAAGGGGGTGTAGTAGGATAAAGTGTTTGGATAGCAGAACAAAATGCCTTCGTCATTTCAGTCTCCAAAATATGCCAAATACAATCAAGTACAAATTAGACAAAGGAATCATACATAGTATCGTTTAACTGCATCAGAATTGATAGCCATTTCTACACATTTCCCTTCCACATCTGTCAAATATAATGCACCATTGGACAACACTCGGGTTACAACAAATGGCCCCTGCCAGTTTGGGGCGAACTTTCCTTTTGCTTCGGCTTGATGAGGTAAGATACGTCTCAACACCAACTGTCCTACTTCAAACTTCTGCGGACGCACCTTCTTGTTGTATGCCCTCGCCATTCTCTGTTGGTAAAATTGTCCGTGACATACTGCTACCAATCTCTTTTCATCAATCAAACTTAGTTGCTCCAAGCGGGCTTTGACCCATTCAACATCATCAATTTCCGCCTCGGCGATAATCCGAAGGGATGGGATTTCAATTTCTGTGTGTATTACTGCTTCAGTACTGTACACCAGTGAATAAGGAGTTGCCCCTACTGAAGTGCGGACAGTAGTGCGGTAGCCCAACAATGCGAAGGGTAACTTCTCATGCCATTGCCTGGAACCTTCCACCATTTTCTGAAGTATTTTCTTGATGTTCTTGTTAGCTGCTTCGACTGCTCCATTTGCCTTAGGGCGATATGGGGTGGAATTGCAGTGCGTAATCTTAAACTGCTGACATGTCTCCGTCATCAGATGACTGTTGAGGTTGGCACCATTGTCCGTGATGATTACTTTCGGGATCCCAAACCGACAGATGATATTCGAATGTACAAAATCAACCACTGCCTTCTTGGTCACAGATTTGAACGTTTTCGCCTCAACCCATTTAGTGAAGTAATCAATGGCTACCAGAATGAACCTGTGTCCATTTGACGTCGCTGGCTCGATTGGCCCAATGACATCCATTCCCCAAGCAACGAAGGGCCATGGTGCCGACGTTGTATGCACATCAGATGGTGGAGAATGAATCAAATCTCCATGTACCTGACATTGATGACACTTGCGCACGAAACTGATGCAATCCCGTTCCATGGTAAGCCAATAATAACCCGCTCGGAGAATCTTCTTTGCCAATACAGATCCACTCATATGCGGTCCACAAACTCCCGCATGTACCTCGGTCATGATAACTATAGCCTGTTTAGCATCTATGCATCTTAATAAACCACGATCTAGCGTTCTTTTGTACAACACTCCCCCACTGAAGAAAAACCCGCTTGCCAAGCATCGAATCCCTCTCCTCTGATCCCCTGTGGCCTGTACTGGATATGCTCCCATCTTGAGGTATTCTTTGATATCATGGAACCACGGCTCACCATCAAGTTCTTCTTCCACCATGTTACAATAGGCATGCTGAGCTCGGACCTGAATCTGCAAAGGGTCCACATAAGCCTTATCTGGATGATGCAACATTGACGCCAAAGTAGCCAAAGCGTCGGTAACTTCATTATGAATCCTTGGAATATGCATGAAATCTATTGATTGAAACCGTTGACAGAGATCATGTAAACATTGCCGGTACGGTATGAGCTTCAAATATCGTGTCTCCCATTCCCCCTGAATCTGGTGCACCAGGAGATCCGAGTCACCCATGACCAAGATTTCCTGGACACCCATGTCTATAGCCAATCTCAAACCCAAGATACACGCCTCGTATTCAGCCATGTTATTGGTGCAAGAGAAACGAAGTTGAGCTGTAACAGGGTAGTGTTGCCCTGTCTCAGAAATAAGTACTGCTCCTATTCCGACGCCTTTGTTATTGGCAGCCCCATCAAAGAACAGTTTCCATCCTGGCTTCTCGACATGTTCTAATTAATCGACATACACTACCTCTTCATCAGGGAAGTATGTCTTCAAGGGTTCATATTATTCATCAACTGGATTCTCGGCCAGATGATCAGCCAACGCTTGTGCTTTCATTGCAGTCCGGGTCACATAGACAATGTCGAATTTCGTGAGCAAAATCTGCCACTTTGCGAGCCTCCCTGTGGGCATGGGCTTCTGAAAAATATACTTTAACGGGTCCAACCGAGAGATGAGATAGGTGGTATAGGATGATAAGTAATGTTTCAATTTCTGCGCTAACCAAGTTAAGGCACAACACGTCTTCTCAAGTTGAGTGTACTTCACCTCGTAAGATGTGAACTTCTTGCTGAGGTAATAAATTGCCTGCTCTTTCTTTCCTGTGATGTCATGTTTCCCCAATACATAGCCAAAAGAGTTATCCAAAACTGTCAGATAAAGAATCAAGGGACTTCCCGGCTCAGGCGGGACCAACACAGGTGGATTGGCAAGATACTCCTTAATCTTGTCAAATGCTGCCTGACATTCATCGGTCCATCTGACCGCAGCATCCTTCTTTAACAGCTTAAAGATAGGCTCACAAGTCGTCGTGAGCTGAGCAATGAACCTGCTGATATAATTTAACCTTCCAAGCAAACTCATCACCTCTATTTTGTTCTTTGGCGGCGGCAACTCTTGAATGGCTTTGATCTTCGACGGGTCCAACTCAATACCGCGTCGACTGACCACGAATCCCAGCAGTTTCCCAGACGGGACACCAAATGCACATTTCGCTGGATTAAGCTTGAGGTTGTACCTGTGGAGCCTCCGGAAAAATTTCCTTAGGTCCCTGACATGGTCGCACTGCTTCCTTGACTTTATGATCACGTCATCTACGTAGACCTCAATCTCCCGATGTATCATCTCATGAAACATGGTGGTCATCGCCCTCATATATGTTGCCCCAGCGTTCTTCAACCCAAATGGCATGACCCTATAACAATACGTTCCCCAAGGCGTGATGAATGCCGTCTTTTCCGCATCTTCCTCGTCCATCAAGATCTGGTGATAGCCCGTATAACAATCCACGAAGGAACCAATCTCATGCTTTGCACAATTACCAATCAATATGTGGATGTTTGGCAGTGGGAAGTTTTCTTTTGGACTTGCCTTATTGAGATCACGGTAATCAACGCACACTCTGGTCTTTCCATCCTTCTTTGGCACAGGTACAACATTGGCTAACCAGGTAGGATACCGAGTGACCCGGATGACCTTTGCATCAAATTTCTTGGTGACCTCTTCTTTGATTTTCACACTCATATCTGTTTTAAATTTCATTAGCTTCTGCTTGACAGGAGGGAATGCTGGGTCGGTGGGCAATTTGTGGACCACCAAGTCAGTGCTTAAACCCGGCATATCGTCATATGACCATGCAAAAACATCTTTGTACTCAAGCAATGCTTTGATTATATCTTCTTTGAGCTGAGGTTCCAAATGGACACTTATTTTCGTTTCCCGTACATTATCTTGATCCCCTAAGTTGATTGCCTCTGTGTCATTCAAGTTAGGTTTGGGTTTTTCTTCAAAGTGACTTAATTCTTTACTGATTTCCTCAAAGGCTTCCTCATCATCATATTCTACTTCGTCATCACACTCAATTTCTTGTATTATTAGTTCGGAGTTAGATTGGCATTTAAGACTGGGCCGAAGACTCCTCATGCATGACACATCACTGAAACCAGCATAAAAGGGACTGTACAAGAAAGAAAAGAAAGACAAAATAAAAACTATCAGGAATGAAAAAGGAAGGAAATTGCATTTCATTAAAATTTAAGATAACAAGGTTTAACTCGTCCCAACGGACGGAACATAGCATCCGAATTACAACCTTGGAAATAATCCAGATTAAACTGAAAGGAAATCAAAACTAACTACCAAGACTCCTCCGGGTAGGAAGGGGAGTAGCTTCCCAATTATTAAGCTTTGCATGGGGCCCCACGAACTGCACATCTACCTTGCTTGGACCTTCTCCTGCCTCCAACACATTCACCTCTCTCAAACAGCTTCTCAAATATCTTGATCAACTCCTTGTCGGGTTCAACCACGGAATTAGGCATTGCTGTTGCTAGGCGCTTCTTAGTATCAGGCCTGACAAAGGAACGGGAAAGGCGAGAAATAGGTTTTGGAAGGGTCCATGCTTTCTTTTTCATCTTTCTAGCTCGCCTTATGTCCGCAGCAGTGGGCTTGAAGCCTAAACCAAAAGTATCCAGGTTTCCAGGAAGAGATACCGGCTGTATGATGCCTTGCAAAGAAGCACCCAAACCTTTTCCAGGTACGAATCCGGTTCTTACAGCATTTTTCGAAGCCACCATGACGGACG
>NW_017674744.1:83173-86390 GCF_001879085.1 Nicotiana attenuata | reverse complement strand
CCTCCCACTCTTCGGGGAGTGAGTATGCACCCTCCCGGAGCATCACCTCAGAATCAGCCCCCACTCACACATCTGACCCATTCCAACTACATGACACTCCTCCACCTTCACCTACCTTTAAGAGACCGGTCAACGTAATTTTGGATTCGTCTGATGAGTCCGTAGCAAGAAGTGAGGCACAATACTCCACCTCCCCCACAACTTCATTATCTGGGGAGAGTGCAGGATATGGTGAGGGGGTGAGCCCCAAGTTGGTGGTGTTGGTAGAACGAGAAAACCGGAAGCATGGGCTGATAGATTTGTAAGTGAAATAGCCTTCAGATTTCGAGAGTGGTGGCCCAAAAGAAAATTGATTCCAGAGAGGCAATTTATTGACTCTGATCTTCTTCCTCTAAACCCACATGTGCAAGCACAATTCCGTACTAGAGAGGGTTGGGGGTTCTTCAAGGAACGTTGCATAGTCGCAAATGAACATATGGTGAAAGAATTTTACTGCAATGTTTATCATGTAGTGAAAGACTCAAAGGCGACACAAGTGAGGGACAAAGTGGTGATGTTTGATGGGAAGTCTCTGAATGAGTTTTTGGGGTTCAACGAAGAGGACGAAACCCAATACTTAGAAAAGTTGACAATGAAAGAAGAGGTTCGCCCGTGGTTGGCCCAGCACTTGGCAGCCCCGGGAACTGTCCCAGTTTGGTTGAAAGCAGGGGAGAAGATTCTGAGAAACACGTTCAGTTTTGAAGCAAAAGGTTGGTTGACCTTCGTGTGTAGTAGGCTTGATCCCTCCACTCATGATCACACAGTTCCTATTCCCCGTGCAGTGTTAGTGGCATCTATTATGGCTGGTTTTCCTCTGAATGTGGGCAACATCATGTCAAGGGTGATTTCTACGGTCGGGTAGGAGACCAACACAAACTACCCCTTCCCGAACACTCTTTCCCTGTACTTTAGAGAATTGAAGGTGAAGAAGAAGAGGTTTGATGTCCAGGTAGATCCGGTGGCCCCCTACTCATGGTACAGTCAGTTGGGTCTCGACAACCCAAAGAGGTCCAAAAAGCCTCAGGCATCCACTTCCACCGCACCTGGCCAGTCTGAGGAGCCAGTGGTTATTGAGCAGTCCACCGAGCCTTCCACCATCCCTACTACCAGTGAGACATTTCCTCAGGGTCCTTCTACTATTGCTGGTCCATCTACTGTCGCGGACCCGGATGTCCCTTCATCAAAGACTCACCGGTTCACTGCCTACCAGCTTGCTCAGTCTCTAGCCAGTTTGAACAACTGGATGTCAGCTGCGACATCCAAGTTGTCAAACTTGGCCACTGTAGTTCAGGCACAGTCAGCCCCTTCCACAGTTGAGATCCCTCCTTCTATTGAGGAGACACTGAAGAAGATCCTGGCCAACCAGGAAAAGATAATGGAGACACAGGATGCCTTGGCTAAGGCAGTTGGGGCACACAGCACAGCATTGGGTAAACTAGCTAGGGAGCACAGGAAGTTGAGGAAGCAAAAGGCTTCCAAGGAGTCAGTGACGAAGTTGAGGGAGGATGTGGATAAGCTTTTGGCGGATCAGATACCACTTGACTTACTCTTCGGGGAGCCAGCTGTAGATCCAGCAGTAGTTCAGCCACAGCAGGAGGAGACTCCCAGGCCGAGGAAGAAGAGGAAACTCCCTAGCACTGAGGGAGTTATGATAGAGGTGGCCCAAGTTCAGGAGGGTACATCCAGTGTTCCACCGGTGGTTCAGCCTGTCCTTGATCCAGCTCATGTCCCAGCAGCAGAGCAGCAGCAGGTCGGAGACCAGTCTGAGGTCCCGGCTACTATAGAGGATCCAAGGACGACAAGAGACCCCACGCATGTGGACCGGGCTTGAGGGGCCTTTCTATATCCTTTTTTTTCCTCAGTTTTTGAGCTTATTATGGTAGTTGGCATTGGGGACAATGCCAGCTTTTATTCGTGGGGGTGCGCCCTACCATTTTGATTCTGATACACTGGATGACTGTATATATTTATTTCATTTTTAGTCTATGTTTTGGATTTAATAGTTGGCCTGTATATAACTTTTAACTTTGGCTACTTCTAGACTCTTATGTATATATTCATCCTCGTTGTATATTCTACTCCCCATTGTACATATTCATTTGGTTTTTCTATTTTCGTTCAAATTTTTCGTTTTCAGCCTAGTCGTGAGGCTCGTAGCCTTTTGTTTTGGTTTTAGTGTTTTCAATAAGCCCTTGGTTTTCTTAATGCCACGGTTCTTTCCAAGGGTAGAGTGTTGTGCGAACCGGGTGGCTCTTCCCAATGATAGATGGCGTGACAACCTTCTTAAGGGTTTGAGTCCGTTTTTTATTTTTCTTCTTTTGATTTTCAATATTTTGTAGTTAAGAGGACCTCAGGCAAGCTTCACTTGGGCCTAACACATTTGCCTTTGATCCCATGGTCAAAGACATAATGTTGTGTTTAGGATGGTAAAAATTGTGGCCTTGAGACTCTTGTGTTGACCAAACAATCATCATATGGTCGTGTGGGGCCATTGTGCGCTTGAATTGGAACTAAGCTCGTTGTGGGCTCTCAACTCGATGTCTTTAGCAATCCTTGAGTGTGTGTGGTGAGAATTCGAATTGTGAGTCTAAGCTCCAAGCCGGTGGTCTAGAACTTGCCCTGAATGTTTGTTGAGGAGAAATCATAGGTGAAACTTGACTTGAGAAGTGAATATAGGCCCTCCTTGATCCGATCTTCCAAATTTGAAAAAATTCCATGACCTACCAATGAAATGATCCCTAGTTCAACCCTTTTGAGCCTTAAACTTTCTTCTTTCATGAACCAAAGCTACAAGCCTATACCCGTTCTCAATGAGACCCTCTCTTGGCACCCAAATCTTCCCTTGAGTAATGGCAAATATCTAAGTTTGGGGGGAGAGAGACAAGAAAGGCATCAATGTGGTAAAGAGGCACAAAAGCAAAAGAAAAGGGAGGCAATGAAAAAGAGAAAAAGACAAAAAGAAATACAAAAGTGAATAAGAACCAAAAAAGGGGATTCAAAGAAAAAAAAAGTGAAAAAAGGTTGTGTAAAAGTAGAAAAAGGAGAAAGGTTTGAATTGCAAAAGAAAGAGTGACAATGTGTCTCTCTAACCCCTTGAAAGAAGTGAAATACTCAAATGAGTCAAAAAGTATGCCAAAATGAATCAAAAGAAGTGCTGAAGGGAAGATTGAACCTAAAT
>NW_017674744.1:55665-83057 GCF_001879085.1 Nicotiana attenuata | reverse complement strand
TCCACGCGGTCGCGCTTCATTGTTGCGCGATCCGCACCCATTAGCCTGCGCGGCCGCGCTACCTTTTTGCGCGGTCCGTGTCCCCAGCTTCAGAAGTGAATGATCGAGGACCAAGACCGCTACGCGGCCCCGCTGCATTTCTGCGCGGTCCGTGCCAGCCCCGCAGGGGTATTTTTGTCCAGTTTTTCTAGCCTAGTATAAATAGAATATTTTATTATTTCTAGGTTAAGCATTAGATATCAGATAGCAGCAGCACTCGTGAGACTCAAGTTTTAGCCTATTTTGGGCATTTTCATCTTGTTTTATCGTGGATTCTTGTAGATTAACATTCTAGTTAATTAATATGTTGATTTTATCTACTACTTCTTCAATTTCTGTTGCTATTATGTCTAGCTAAACCCATTAGCTAGGGTTGTGGCTCAACCCTAGTGTGGGTAATTAATGGGTGTGATTGTTTAATGCTTGAATGATGTTGGGTGTTTGCTATTTGGGTTAATTTTATGATTTAACTAGGATTTGGTGGTTGCAAACATTAAGTCTAGCTTAGTGGGTCTTGACTCTTCTTGAGAAAGAGTGTTTATGACTCCAAAATTAACCCAACAAGGAATTGGGATAGACCCATGAGAATGGTAGTCCCAATTAACGGGTTAAACCTCGAGAGAGTAATTACCCAACTTGAACCCTAAGTTGCTTGGGCTTGTTGGCCTACCCAATTGGTCTCGAGAGAGTCAATTGGGCAAAATCACTCTTTCTACCGAGAGGTGTGAGAGTGAGTGCAATCGTGCAACGGTTATAACATAAGCCCCATAATCATCATTCTTGTATTAGGAATCTCTACCCGTTAGTTGACCATCTAGGTAAATGCCACGACCCTAGTGTCTTTCTCTATCTTGCATACAACCTAGAATTAATATCTTAGCATAATTTAGTTATAATTAGTAGTTGTTAAATTGTAGTTGATAATCATAAAATCCCAAAAATGTTGGAAGATCAATTAGAAGCAAACACGCATTTCTAGACTAAGCAAATATCCAACTCCCTTTCTAGCTCCCTGTGGAAATTGACCCCGATACCACTATTGGATAAAAGTATTAGCGCCCACTCTTCCTAAGGTTGAGTCCGCTGCGATCACGACGCACTGATAGGAGCTGGCGGTGCACTGAATGGCTGCTGATCAGAATAATGCCCATGGAAACCACGATCACTTGGGGCACCCTGAGAAACCTGGAGGGCTGACTGGAAAGGCCTAGAAGGCTGACCCCTATCATAAGAATCTCTGCCTCCAGATGAGGCACCACTGAATCGGCCTGACTGACGGGGTCTCTTGTCTGCTCTATGACCACCCCCCTGTGGCAATACCATCTCGATCCTCCGGGCCACATTGGCCGCCTCCTGAAAAGTGATGTCACTCCCCGCCTCTCTAGCCATCTGGAGACGAATAGGCTGAATGAGTCCATCAATAAACCGTCTCACTCTCTCCCTCTCAATGGGGAGTATGACAATAGCATGGCGAGCTAACTCAATCAACCTGGTCTCGTACTGGGTGACTGACATGGATCCCTGATGGAGACGCTCGAACTGCCTTCGATAGGCCTCACGTTGCGTGATAGGGAGAAACTTCTCCAGAAACAACACTGAAAACTGATCCTATGTCAAGGCTGGAGACCCTGCTGGTCTAGCTAAACAGAAATCCCTCCACCAAGTCTTGGCGGATCCAGATAGGCGAAATACAGCAAAGTCCACTCCATTGGACTCAACAATACCCATGTTCCGAAGAACCTCGTGGCAGCTGTCCAAATAGTCCTGAGGATCCTCGGTAGATGCACCGATGAAAGTAGTAGTGAAGAGCTTGGTGAACATATCCAACCTCCATAAAGCATCGGCTGACATAGCTGCCCCATCACCGGCCTGGGCTACCACACCCCGGCTGAGCTGCTCTAACTGGCTGAACTGCTGGAGTCTGAATCGGGGGAACTCCCTGCTCCGGAGTGCGAGTAGCAGGAGTCTGGGCCCCTCCTCCAGCCTGAGAGACGGCTGTTGCTACAGGAAGCAATCCTGCTCGGGTGACGCTCTCCATGAGACCCACCAATCGGACCAGAGCGTCCTGAAGAACTGGGGTAGCAATAAACCCCTCTGGGACCTGAGCTGGGCCCACCAGAACTGCTGGGGCTGGGGCCGAAACCTCCTCGTCAATGTCAACCTGAGGCTCCGCCACTGGTGCTGCTACTCGGGGTTGAGCTCCGCCCCTACCTCGGCCTCTAGCACGGCTTCGGCCTCGCCCTCTGCCCCATAGCGGGAGCTGTCTGGGGCTCGGACTGCTGATCGAAAGATGAAGAAGTGCGTGTTCTCTCCATCTGCGAAAGAACAGAGTAGAAATTCATTTAGCATTGAGAAACCAAACCCGCACGACAAGAAAGAACAAATGTGAAACTTTTCCTAACTCGGTAGCCTCTAGGGGATAAATACAGACGTCTCCGTACCGATCCCCCAGACTCTACTAAGCTTGTCCGTGAGTTGTGAGACCTATGTAACCTAGAGCTCTGATACCAACTTGTCACGACCCGGATTTCCCACCCTCGGGAGTCGTGATGGCGCCTACTCGTAGAAGCTAGGCAAGCCAAATTAATTACTTTTCCATAAATGAACAGACCTTTTTAACAATTTATAGCAACAATATAGAATAACGAAATTAGAAAATAGCGGAAGTCTGAATTATACAACTGAATCAAAAGTTCGGAACAGTCAATGAAAGCCTCTACCCAAGACTGGTGTCACAATACTCACGAACGACTATGAATCACTAAATACAACGTTTGAAAGAAAACATAAGTTGTTTGTCTCGAATACAAAGAGACAACAGACTAAAAGAGAGATTAAGGGAGACGCCGGGCCTGCGGACGCCTGCAAGGCTACCTCGGGTCTCTCTGGACTGAAGGTCTGCTCCCGTACTAATGCTGCTGCTGCTGCTCGAAACCTGGACCTGTGCAAAAATGCACAGAGTGTAGCATCGGCACAACCGACCCCGTGTGCTGGTAAGTGTCTGGCCTAACCCCGGCGAGGTAGTGACGAGGCTAGGACCAGACTCCAGATAAACCTGTGCAGATATATATATACAAATACAACAAAAAAGTAGCAAGAAAATAACAATTTAAGCTGGGGAAGGGAGCATGCTTCAGGGTAACAAATAGAATCAAAATATCAGGAATAATGGTACGTACATCTACAGTTTAACTTCTAACAATAATGAAAAGGTAAAACAACTTTCATATTCAACTCATCTTGTTGCAGGCGTGCAACCCGATTCCATTTCTCATTATCTCGTGGTAGGCGTACCACCCGCTCCCATTTCAATATCACTCGTGGTAGGCATACCACCCGCTCCCATTTTAGTATCACTTGTGGTAGGCGTACCACCCGATCCCATTTCAATATCACTTGTGGTAGGCGTACCACCCGATCCCATTTCAATGTCATCTTGTTGCAGGCGTGCAACCCGATCCCATTTCAATATCACTCGTGGTAGGCGTACCACCCGCTCCCATTTCAATATCACTTGTGGTAGGCATACCACCCGATCCCATTTCAATATCACTTGTGGTAGGCGTACCACCCGATCCCATTTCAACATCACTTGTGGTAGGCGTACCACCCGCTCCCTTTGCTTTCAACACAATACACAATACAATCCCGGCAAGGGAACAATCAAATTAATACTCTTCCCGGCAAGGGAACAATCCAATTACTACTCTTTCCCGGCAAGGGAACCATATCAACAAGTCAAACATCCCGACAAGGGAGAGTCAGCTATAACCAATCCTATTCAACTTCTTTTTGGCACAACGAATACCAATATTTAATCACAACGTTCATAGGATCAAACAAGGGTACACCATTATCAAATTAAGACTCAGGTCATGCTTGACACCGACGCATGGATACTCGTCACCATGCCCATACGTCGTACTCAACACAAACAAGTAGCAATTATGACTCAACTCCTAATCCCTCAAGCTAGGGTTAAACCAAACACTTACCTCACTTCCACGGCCAATTCAATCCTCAACAACCGCTTTTCCTCTCGAATTCGGCTCCAAATCAACCAAATCTATACAATAATGACTTCATAGTATCAATATGTGCTAAACAAATCAAACCCAATTCCTAATTATAGCTTTTTCATCATTTTCCCCCAAAAGGTCAAAAATGCCCCCGGCCCATATGGTCAAAATCCGAGGTTCGAACCAAAACCCGATTACCCATTCCCCCATGAACTCAAATATATAATTTATTTTGGAATCGGACCTCGAATTGAGGTCCAAAACCCCCAATTTTTGAAAACCTAAGTTCTACCCAAAATTCCCAAGTTTTCCCATTAAAATCTTTGTTTTGAAGTTGAAATTAAGTTAAAAGATGTTAAGGAGTGAAGAAAATGAGTTAGAAATCACTTACCAATCGTTTTGAAGAAGGAGAGTTGTTTGGAAAATCGCCTCTTATGTTTTGGGTTTTTTTAAAAGTGAAAAATAGCTGAAATTCCCGACTTTATATACCCTTCTTGAAGACCCAGCGCGGACCGCGCAAAAGTGCACCGCGGCCACGCTGAAGACTGAACCAAGATGCCCCTCTCTGAACCTTCCAGCGCGGACCGCACAAAAATGGACGCGGCCGCGCTGGTCGACCTGGAAACTACTGGCTCTCTGAACTTAGCTATGCGGACCGCGCATGGACGACCGCGGCCGCGCAACACGCACCGCGAACCGCGCTAAGGCGACCGCGGGCGCGCTGGAGCCTGCAATTCCCTGAACCTGCAGCATCTGATATTTCTAAGTCTAAGACCTCCCGGGACCTACTCAAATCTCACCTGAGCCCTCGAGGCTCCAAACCGAACATACACGTAAACTCAAAAACATCCTGCGGACTCATCCGTGCGATCAAATCGCCCAAACAACATCATAAACATCAAATTTGGCCTCAAGACCCATGATTCCCTTCCAAACTTTCATAAAACACCAAGTGTAGAGTTTTTAGTCCAAAACACGTCTAACGACGCTCGAATTCCACCAAATTTTACAGAAAGCGGTTAAACCATATACAAGACTGTACCGAACGTCGGAACCAAAATACGAGCCCGATACCATAGTCTTTTAATCAAATTTCGTTTTCCAATTTCCTTAATTATTTTTCAGAAAACAATTTCACATAAAAAATTCATTTCTCGGACTTGGGACCTCGGAATTCGATTCCGGGCATACACCCAAGTCCCATATTTTCCTACGGACCCTCCGGGACCGTCAAATCACGGGTCCGGGTCCGTTTGCCCAAAAATGTTGGCCGAAGTCAAACTTAATCAATTTTAAATCTCAAGATTTAATATTTTTCTCACAGAATTCATATTTAAATTTTCCGGCTACGCGCCCGGACTGCGCACACAAATCGAGGCAACCCCAAATGAGGTTTTCAAGGCCTCGGAAGCACGGAATAAGTAAGAAATCAGGTGATGACCCTTTGGGTCGTCACAAACAAAAGGAGAATAATAATATTACAAACATGCGACGAGGAATATGAAAAATTACAAGCTCCAACTTAAAAAAGAATAATAAAGACATGAAATACTAATAGAATCAAAGACAATTAACAGGAGGGAATAAGGAAGAACAAAATGCTGTAAGGTCTTACCTCTTGCAAAATCTCTTGCTACTTATATTTTTTGGTATCTTGTTCAAAGGAAAAAGCTACATGATGCCCTCGTTTTGCAACTGATACAGTGGTTAGATAATCTGATGTGCACTACTATAGTGTGAATTAAAGAATGTGAAAAGACTACAAAAATATTTCTTTTATCATAGAAGATCAAAGAAAGAAAACTGAAATGTGCTGAGCATTATTACATCTACCGTGGAAGATGGAAAAAACAAAACTGAAAAAATATTTCTAGCATGGTATTATTTTTAAGAAAAGGTACCGTTTGATAAGATCCCAATTAAATGTCAAACTTCATTTTTACAGCAGGTGAAAGTGCTTTGGTCGTGCTAAAAAATGCTTCTCAATTCACATGTTCAACAGTTATACCCTACCATTTAATAGTATCAAATTAAATTGGCCAATTTCAATTTACATGTTATCCGTTCACGAATTCACATAACAACTACAGTTTTACTTTAATAGGATCCTAATTAAAAGTTCAGCTTCATTTTTCAATTCACACATTTACACGTTAATTGCATCTATATTTTACCATTTAATAGGATCCTAATTAAATGACCAGTTTCATTTTTCAATTCACAAGTTCACATAGCAGTATTTCAAATAAATTAAAATAATATTATTTAAGGTAGAGGGTTATTTGGTCATTCGATTTTTGAAGTAGATTTTAGTAAAATAACTTTCACTAAAAGTCTTCACTCTTATAATATCGTATGATGTTCCAAAGGTACGTGATGTTTGTCATTAACCAATTCGCAAGCTTTCTTCCCTTTTTTTCGTTATAGCTAGATGAGGAAAGGCCCGTATACGGGCCCAACATTGTAATCTTAAAATTATTGTTTGTCGAGGCTTAGTTAATTTTCTGATAAATAAATCGATTCTTGTTATATTCATTTAATCACATGTAGAGAATGATATTGGGGGTCACAATTTATAATTATTTTATTTTAATAATTTACATAATAAACTGTAAATTATAACCTGTTTAAGTTGCTCCAACTAACATAAAAAGATTACGTACTGTAGTACTCATTTTTAACATCCATGTCAAACATAAATATCAAATCGAAAAATTGACTTCAATGGTAGTCCTAATGTATTTGAATATTTTACAAGAGAATACATTACAGCTACAAGTGTCATCTATATTAATAAATTTTCTAGAATAAAAATCTTACCAATCTATTTGTAAACTATTCTTGAATACATCCAAACTGGTCTCGCAAATATTTTAACAATGGGAACAATCAGTTACTTGATGAAAGTTGAAACAAATAACATCACTTTTTACAATACGATAAAAGATGGAAAAAAACTTATGATTTTATTTCATGTATTATATAAAATAAAATCAAGAGAAATATTCAGTACAATAAACAAAGAGAACTTCTAAGGAGACTTGCATCCCTAAAGAGGCAATTTACTACTTCAAAAAAAGAGAACCAAAGGCACTAAGCAAATATTAACATGATATAAATTGTAGTAATTCAATATAGTAGTTCAAATTATATTTTATTATAACTCATTTAAAATGATGTTAACTAGTGATAAAATAATAAACATTTGATGGAAGTATATATAAATTATAGGGATTTTGAATTTTTTTCTTAAGGTGATAAGAAATGTTTTTTTATATAGATTTATCATATGTTAATTTTCATAATAAAACAATATAAAAATTATAACAAATAATGTTTTAAGATAATTTATTGATAGTCGAAAACTTATCGTGGAAGAATGGAGTTAAAACCATATAGATTACATTTTCACGTCAATTAAGCATATAAGAGATAGCCTCCTAATACTCTACTATATAAGAATTGTGTGACGATATTCTGTTAAAAATTGAATTAAAATAAACAATTAAAGAACGAAATTAAAGTTGTTCATAAGTTCACATTGAACCTTAGGAAACGGGACAAACATCAGAAGTACGATAATGTAGGGGTATATTCAAAGAAAATTGATAAACCGCGTCAAATTGATAATCCAAGTCAAATCAGAAAAAAAATTGATTATGGTTTGGGTTGATATGAACAAACCTCATCACTTATATTTACTTTTGAAGTTTAACAAACTATACTTGTTAAAATTACTTCTGAATATGAAATTTTTTAGTTTGAATCGCTTTCAAATAGTGTGGATAGATGAATACCTTTTATTTTTAATTTTAAATTGCGTTAAAACAGTATGGGTAAATACTAAAATCTAGTAAATATTTATTTTTGGACAGCATTTGGGCACTGGGAGAAGATATGGTCAATGTCCTCCTTATCAAACCCAAAAAGTGGCATTGTTGTGGGCATTCCAGCCCAATTAAGTGAAGAAAACTCCTTGTTGGCAGTCTTTTATGTGTTAGAAGCCACAAGAAGTTCTTTATTTTGTTTGGGATGTGGAGCTTCCATAACCCTTTGAAGAGTTCCCCTCCATCAGTAGTGGTGCTTTGATTTTGCCTGATCAGAAGAGAGTAGGCAGAGGAAATTAAGAATTGGCCATTGGCAGTGAGATCCCAGATTAGATTGTCCTCCTTGGTGGACACACTAGGGATGAATACAGACCTCAGAAGGTCATGTATATGGGGTGGAAGAGAGAATGATAGGCTTGAGGTGTTCCAGGAGCCCATCTGGTGGACAGAATTAACCTTGATGTTAAGGTCATTTTGAGTTTGGGGGCCTTGAATTAGCTCTCTCAGAGCTGGCTGGTTGGGGATCCATTTATCGTTAAAGAAGTTTACCCTATTCCCTTTGTGCACTACCCATCTACTGCCTTTGGCACAAGTTTCCCAGCCCTTCAGCAGTCCCTTCCAAATGGGTGATTTTTGAGTTCTAGGCTGTCTCTGACCCTGATTGGGTCTTGACATGTTGCAATGTTTGTGGATCAGAACTCTGGCCCAAAGGCAATTGGTATTTTTGTAGGCTCTCCATGCTAGGTTTGCTAAAGAAGCTTTGTTTTTTTTGACAGGCCTTCTGTAATCCTAATCCCCCTTCTTGCTTAGTTTGAGTAACTACCTCCCATTTGACCAAGTGCATTTTTCTTTTTTCCGGGGTGGTGCCCCAGATGAAGTTCCTTTGGAGTTTATCAATCTGTTTGGTTACTTTGGTGGGGAGGAAAATGTATTGCATGACATGGCTAGGGATACTGTTCAGAGTTGACTTAGCCAGGACTGTTCTCCCTGCCATGTTGAGGCATTTAGTCTTCCAGCCAGCAAGTTTAGAGTGCATGTTGTCAATTATGAACTGGAAGTCTGCTGATGTTTGCCTTGTGTGGAAGATGGGGAATCCAAGGTATTTCCCAAAGGATCTGGATTGTTTGATGGAGAGTATGGAGGTAAGGAGCTGAGCTGAGTCCTGGGAAGTGTTAGAAGAGAACATGACTCTTGATTTGGACAAATTTATTTTTTGCCCTGATTGGGTGTTGAAGCTCTCTAAAATTGACATTATAGAGTTACAGTTCCTGTTGTTGGCCTTAGCAAAGAGAGTAAGGTCATCTGCGAAGAATAAATGTGAAATCTTGGGGCCTGACCTACTTATGCTAATGGGATGCCACGTGTTCTGTTGGACTGCTTGGTCAATGGATCTAGAGAGCCTTTCCATACACAGTATGAAGAGATAGGGTGACATAGGGTCTCCCTATCTGATGCCTCTTGAAGGGTTGAGGCTTCAGTTTTCCCCCTATTGACAAGAATGGAGATGGAGGAGGTGCTAACACAAGACATTATGAGATTGGATAGGTTTTTAGGGAAGTTGAAGGCATGGAGAGTGTCCCTTATGAAGAACCACTCCAGCCTGTCAAAGGCCTTTTCCAGGTCAATTTTTAGGATCATATTACCCTTCCTTCCTTTCATTTTCCTGAAGTGGTTTATGTGTTCCTGAACAATGATGGCATTGTCACAGGCCCTTCTATTGCTTAAGAAGCTTGCTTGGCTTGGGCCTATGATGTGATTCATGTTGGGTTTGATTCTATTCACAATGATCTTGGTTACTGTTTTGTAAATAGTATTACAAAGACCAATGGGTCTGAAGCTTTTCAGCATTGAGGCTTGGGGAACTTTTGGGATTAGACAAACAAGAGTTTGGTTCATGGTGCTGTCCATGGAGGAGGTATTGAAGCATTTCATGCAGAATTGTGAGACAGACTCTCCTACTATGTCCCAGTATTTTTGGTAAAAGAAGGGGTGGAGACCATCTGGGCCAGGTGACTTAAATGGTTTATTGGAGAAGACAACCTTTTTTATTTCAGCCATTTGTGGGGGTCTGTCCATGAATGTTTTGTGGCTTTGGAGCAGGGTGGGTTCCAAGGTGGAGTGATTGGTGACTTCCCAAGGTACATGAGTGAGAGATGTGGTGTAAAGCTTGGTAAAGAAATCTACAATGGTGGACTGGATTTCCTGGGGACCAGTGATCCAGTTTCCATTGTCTTCTTTTAGGGAGAGGATCCTATTTCTCCTTCTTCTATTCAGAGTAGAAGTGTGGAAAAATTTTGTGCTGGCATCTCCCTCATTGAGCCAGTTGATCCTGGATTTCATTTTCCAGAAGTCCTCATTTTTGAGGATGAGGTTTAGCTCATCATTCAGCTCAGACTCAAGGTTTTGAAGAAATCTGCTGAATTGATAGCTATTAGACCTTTGGATGCCATTGATTCTGGCAAGGAGTCTGTTTTTTTGGTGGAAAATGTTGCCAAACACTTCCTTATTCCATTTGGTTGCTAGCTTTTGAAATTCATCTATGGAGTGGAGCAGACCTGGGTGGTCTTGGAAGGCTTGGCTTATGATGTTAGGGAAGGATGGGTGGCTAGCCCACATTGTTTCAAATCTGAAGGGCCTGGATGGTTTATTGTTTGGGGGCCCTTCCATTTGGATTTTTAAAGGGCAGTGATCGAGAGTGGGTCCTAGGTATGTGAAGTACACTAGCCTCAGGGTGTTGCTTGATGCAGCCTTCATTCGCAAAACACCTATCAATCCTTTCCAGGATTAGGGTATTACAGCTGGTGTATCTTTTATTAGTCCAAGTGTATTTACTACCTTTGTAACCCAAGTCAATAAGATTACACTTATTTATGCAGTTCCAGAATTGGTTGCTACGGTTTAAGTTTATAGGGTTTCCCCCAAACTTATCCCTAGCTTTCAAGACTTCATTGAAGTCTCCCCCAATGAACCAGTTATGACTGGTTGTTCTAGCTATAGTTGTTAGCTGCTCCCAAGGAGCTTTCTTTCAGAGATAAGGTTACTTGCGTAAATAGCCGAAAAAAGCCATGGAGGATGGTCAGGTTTTACCTTCACCATAGCATGTATTCCTTGGGGTGTTGTGGCCACTTCCTCTACAGCCACTAGCTCTTCTTTCCACATGAACACAATGCCCCCTGATAAGCCTACCGCTGGAGATTGGATGATCATCTCAAAATCCAGAGCTTGAGCTAGCGCTTGATGGTTGGCCATCTTGGTTTCTAGCAGCACCAGCATTGCCGGCTTATGCAACCTAACCATTTCAAGACAGTGTCTTTTAAACTCAGCGCCGTTGCCCCCCCAACATTCCATATGATGTAATTCATTAATGGGGGGGCTGTGGGTGATGGGGTAGATCCCTCCTGGGGACTTAGTGGGCTTGACATGTTGGGCACTCGAGGGGGTGGTGATTTCCTTTTCAGGTTCAGGATGGGGGTTAAGTTCAACAGGGGTTTCAACTGACCTTGTGTGTGGGCTAGGACTAAGCTCATTCCACATTTGGACATCACCCTGGGACACAAGACCACCACTACTTCGCTCACTTGAGTACTGAACTCGATCGATCTCACTGAGTCTAGCAACATCGAGTCCATTGTTGGTGGTAGGTAGCTTTGCTTCGGCTCCTTTGAAGCATCCTTCTCCTTGAGAATCTCCAGTGCTGTGGTGATTTCTCGATGGATGTTGTGCAGTGGGGGTGAGGGTGGTGTTTTCTTCGCATGCGTTGTCTTGTGGATTGGTGGGATGGGGAGTTGGGTGAAAGAAGGCTCCGCCGTTGGATCCTCCTTCATCAAGTCCGGGAAGAAGGGAAGTGATTGAAAGATTTGGAGAATATTGTTGTTTAGGGTTTGTGGGCGTGATTGGGGCTGGGCTATCGTTGTTGGCCATTGACTGCCATAGCATTGGTCCAAACACCGTCAGGGCCTTGTTGAGGGCTTCCACTGTGACTCTCGCAAGGTGTGCCGGTTTCTGCACAATTAGGGTGACTTTCTTGCTGTCGGTTGTGAATTCGTAAGAGAGTCCCTGTCCCTGCAATGCCACCTCCAACCAGGAGGCCGGTTGGTGGTCCGGTGGTAATGGGTGGGTGGTGATTGTGGCTGTGGTCGGATTTTTTGCCATTTTTGTGCTTTTTGGCTTTGCTAGTTTGGGAAAGGATTGAAGTGGGGAGAGATGACTGATTTCCCATCATAAAGCTCCCTAGTGTCACATCTTGGAAAGTGGACAGGCTTCCCTGTTTTAGGATTAGGGTTTTTGGCCGGTCATTAATTGTGGATGTAACGGAGGTGACCCTTGGGGTCTTTTCGATTGTTGAAGGGGGAAGTTGCAGACAGGGCACTCGATTGCCATATCTGTCGCTTGGATTTTCTCCATTAGAGGCGCTCACAGTAGATGTGGTAGGGGAAGCATAGACTTTGGGGCCTAAGGTTTTCGGTTCATTTGATTGCATGCGGATGGCCCCATTGGGCACGCTACTTGAGGTAATAATTGGTGCCTCAGTCTGGATCCCAGTGGTGGTTTGGGCTGGTGGATGCTAATTGTGGGGTCTTCAGAATTGAGCCCCGCTTTCCTTTTAGAGCCCGTGTTGTGCAGCTCTGTTGGACTTGGGGTAGGCACGTGCCTTGGCATTTTTGGGCCGTTGGTGGTTATTTTTGTTGGTCCTTGTTGCCTCTTTGGAAGTTTTTGGGTACTGTTTATCTGATTTTTAACGTTGTAATTAAAAGCTTTGGGTTGGGGGGGCTTACCTGAAAAGTCATCGGACTTATTTACCTGGCTTTCCTCTGCCTGCATATTGTTGTGTTGTCTAATAGGTTGACCTTCCGCATTTGGAGATGTTTTTAGCTGTCCCTGCTTCCGTCTTCTTGGGAATATTACTGTCTTCCATTGGCTCTCCTCCGGTGGGGAGTCCGTTTGATGGTGTTGCTGAGAATCATTGGCTGCTACTGGTTGACGTTGGCTGTATGTACATCTTATGGATGTGTGTCCTATCATCCCACAACTTGTACATAGTGTTCCTTCTCCTTCATAAATCACTGATTGTTTATGGTCACGAATGATCACTGATGTTTCCACTGGCGATTCCAATGGCACTTGGATGCAAATGCGTGCATATCTCCCTCTTAACGTGGAGGAGGTACATTGATCAATTTTCAGGAGTTTCCCAAGTTTCCTCCCAACTTTCTCTAGAATGACTTTGTCGTAGAATTCAGTTGGGAGTTGAGGTAGTCTTATCCAGATGGCAGTAGAAGTAAGCGTGGCTTCCTGTGGAACAAACTTTGGTTCCCATTTTCGGACAGAAAGAAAGTGGCCAGATATAAACCATGGGCCAAGATGCAGTGCCTTCACCATACTCTCCTCTAAATTAAATTTCACTATGAAGAAGTCCCATCCTAGGTCAATCAAGATTAACCGTTCGGATGGCTTCCATAGTTCAATTAATTTAGAGCGTAGCATGTGATGAGGCATTTTTCTTTTGAAGACTTTGATAATTACTGAGAATTGCCATGGCTGGTATAATCTTTCTTTTTCTTCTGGTGATAGAGGAATTGAACCTTCTATATGTTTACCCTTGCACCCTTCTGGGGTGGACTGGTGTTCCATGTCGTAGTAATTTCCTTGGTTGTATGCCTGTTTGTCTAGGAGTGTTTTCTTATAGGATTGCTTTGGTGATTCTACTTCCATATGAGTTAGTTTGTCCGGTGGATCCGGCGGGAGAGGTGGTCTGATTAGTGGTGGTTCCATGATGGATGTGAGAGATTATCAGATAAACAAATATTGTATATTCTCTATTAGTAAATATTTATTGATACTTCTTTTGTTGCTCTATTATTTAAAAATTAACTCTATGGAAACTTCAAGTTGACTCTAGCAAAATTCATAATGTTACCAAATTAGAAAAAAAGAAAAACACGCTCCAAATGCAGTACTTTCTCCAAATGTAGTCTAATCAACAGTACATTTAAAGGAATTTTGTGGTTAGAGGACGTTGGATCCACATGTATCAATGACAGTTTGCATTTATACCGTGGTTAGAAAAAATACAATCAATGCAAGAATTTTCTGAAATGACATATATATCCTTGATCAACCATTTTTTGTTTTCTATATAATAGAAAAATGTAGACTTCTCAAAGCTTTAAAGTTATGGGAGCATAGAAAACTTTAGGAAGCTTTTACCCTAGGTTTTCAACTGCTATTCATTTATGCTCAAAACGAGTAGCAGCCGACCTGGGGATTAAAGTTAGAAGCAAACAGCCCAATATAAAACAATATAGGAGAGCAAACAAAACAAAAAGAGATTCAACCAAAAAAATATATATTAAGCTTTTGCTTAATTTTGAAGTTTTACTTGTGACATAGATTGCGCCAAACCAAAAAATATTACAATGAATTCAAGGAGCAATTCAAACGAGGCATTACGTATATGATCTGAATAGTGTCGCTTTAAAATACTATTAGCAACATAGCAGCCTGTATAAGTAGCATCAAAATATATCAGGAGAACTACATGGTTTAGTTTTTGATATCAAGCTCATCTTAGAAGGCTCCAGACTGAAGCTTAAAAAACTTTACAACCTTCTTTTTTCATCACAGAGGACTGTGGACAGAATGCAAAAGAGTTAATCAACACAGGTATGTTTCCTACTGTTGTCAATACTTAATCTTCCATAGTATAGAGGAACGCTTATCATCTGTGGCTTCTTGTAATACTGATAATGTACTTTCTTGCTTACCAAGCGCCATGAGCTTAGAATCTAATACACGTAACAACTCCTTATATCTTGATTGTTTCCTCTTCAACACACGAATATAAGCAGTTAATCCAAGCCATTCGATTTCACCTTTCCCCACTTCAAGAATTGGTCGAAAATCTGAACCAGTTTTGAAGGAGAACATCCTCCTCTTGATGAGCTTTTTCATATACCTAGTGAGAAAAATGAAGTAAAAGCAAAGCAGCATGATGTCAACAATAACAGGAGTACAATAAGATTAAGAATGTAAATACTGATGCACTCTCCCTTGCCCCTAATCCCTTTCATTTAGAGCTCTAGCATAGCTTAGATTTAAAATAATTGAAGTGGCTGTGTTCCAATGTAGATCCACTACCAGTGTATAAAGAGCACCAAATCGCACCAATGATGGTGTACTAAATATTTCATACCTCAATGATTTTCCCAAAGCATCTGCATAAAATTTGGTGCTGAATCTACATATGCTTGATAAATCAAAGACGTAGCAATGGAACTTCATGGCACACAAAAGAAAAGCTTGATAAATGTTGAGTCTGACCACAGCTGCTGAGTTTATGTTAGAATCGTAGAAGATAGGATGGCATTTCGGTCTCAGATAACCGCACAGCTTAACCTTTAAGTCACGGCCTGGTTTATTTAGCCAGCAAACAGTGAGTGTTGAACTCAGCGGGAAATTCAAATACCTGTGAAAAAGGATCACATCAATAAATATCTACTGATTAAATCAAATACCTTGAGCATTGAGAAAGTCAGAAAGAAGAGTACAAGCAATCATGCAGAGGGAAACATTGCTAATTGCCAAACTTCCTAAACATTAAGTTAACAAGTTTTAATGAGTAATTGATAGCCAAGTAAGGTCAGTTTAATAAAATAAAATGGTGGTTGCGACAACCATTTCTATCGGCTAGGCATGGTAGTAACTCCCCTTTATCATGATATAAAAGTTAAGAAGCACTAGAACAAACAAAATAACAACTCATATGAAATCCACAAGTGATGCCATGTTACCACTAGGAAGATAGCTGACCTCGTGTAATCTGCCTGAATTTCCAACGTTGAGCAGTTGATGAATAGTCCACTCCACCGAAGAAATGAGGTTCCATCTTCAACCACATATAATCTATCCGATCTCGGATCTGGTATAGTGTTTATCTGAAAGTTCATTCCAAATTTCTTTTTGTTCATGTCGCAGTTGTAGGCTCGAAACCCTCTCTGCAACCGGGAGAAGAACCTAGAAGCCTGTTCCTTTGAGGTTGAGATGAAAAGCAAGTCATCAATAAATCTAAGTAACAGATAGCTAGGTTTACACATTAAGAGATGAGCACATCCTGAAGCTGTATCATCAAGAAAACATTCCTCTGAAGGAAATCCAGGGGCAGGTTCACAAGCTTTGTCAAGGAATGGAAATATTACTGACTTCTCGAGATGTCCTAAATACAAAGAGCAGAGCATAGAGGACAAAACACTCCCTTGAGGTATACCAACAGATTGCACGAAAAAATTGCTACCTAACCGCAGCACATTGCGCTTTATGTGCTCCTTCAAATCATTTTGAAGCTGTTCTTTTCGTACTTTTCTGCCTTGCACCTGGAAGATTAAGTAATTTAGATTTTGTTATAGCCACTTCTTGTAAGTAAGGTTCTTAAAGCATAAATACCAGGTAATGTTTAACTGAATGATATAAGTTATTTGTCAAACTGCTATTTTCTGATTTGTTCTTTGGTTGATGGGGCCTTAAACAAACTGAAAGATCAGAAAGAAAGATTTTTTTTCCTAGAAAGAATGATTCATTTCCGTTTCTAGGAGGAGAAGAACTTCGGTTGATCTGCCTCCCCCCACCCCAGTTATTCATAGATTATTAACCTTGGATACCTATACCAATGTGCAATTTTCAAGACTACTTTTAACTTCAAACCTTCATGTTGATTTACACTGCCTTACTTGGTCATTCGGTCATCCCATCATGTGTTTCTTCCATTTGCAGAATAGTATTTTGTAAATGCAAATTATGATATGTACAAAGTTGCCATCCACAATGGAATGTAAAAAGTATTTGTGCCTTCAAAGAAATACAATCAGTGCCAAGGAATTATGAAACAGATACACATGTAAGTGAAAGAAGCCAAGAGAAAACTATTACTAATCCTAAGGCAGTACAACATTCTAGTAAAAAGTACATGTACCTTCAAACAAATACATCAGTGCCGAGAAATAGAAAGACGAAATACATAAACGGCCCCTTCAAGTTGTCCTCAACGACCAGCTGAACACCTCAAGTGAGCCTATTTTCAATTAGATCCTTTATTTATTCACAAAAGAAGATCAACTAAACACCCGACCATGTCAGCCCCCATTGCGTGAAATCCACTCTCTGGGACGCGAGTTGCCAACCTAAAATTAGGTTTTTTCTTTTTTTTCTTTTTACTAAAATAATGTGGACCCCACTTAATTTTCACACCCCTTCTCCTCCAATTCTCTCCTCCACCATTCAACACCCTCCTCTACCCTAAATCACCTTTGCCTCCATTACAAAAAAACAAAATTACCAAATATATCATCACATCAAATTCAACAAATTTTTCATACCAAAATTTTCAACAAATTTCTCTTTCATCCATCCAATTATCAGACACAACAACCATTTCGACGGAAGGTTCCCGGAAATTTTTAACCCATCTACCAACGGGTTAAAAAATGAAGGTTGCCGGAAATGAAGACCCTACAAATTGACTATGTATTTATATTTAGAAGTAAAATCTATGTATTTTTTTATTTCCTCTGTGGGTTTTGGCATGTTGGGATTGTTCAGGTGGTTGTTTTTTTTGGGGGGGGAGGGGGGTAGGTAGGGATGGTAGTTTGTTTATGAAGTCTTGTTGACGCCTTTTGTTAATTTTGGCTAAAAATTTGAACTTCATAGTCATTTGAAGTTTTCTGCTTTAAATTTTGCCGATTAATGTTTTTTTAGTGTGCTTATTGTTGAGCTTGTGTTTGGGTTTTTGAAGCGTGCAATGTATTAGTATAACAGATAGTCAACTGAATTTTGAGGGAAATATTTGGTAATTAATAGTACTAACTCTGATGATAGACGGGTAGAAAAAAGAACAGAGCCTGATAATGAGGTATGTAGGTTTGAAAAAAGAAGATACACGTGTAGTTCATTGATTGGCTCATTTGGCAAGTGTAACTCACGCATCTGGTATGCTGCACTGGGGTGTCTATTTGATTTACTTAACGGTCACTTGAAGTGTCTAGCTGGAAATGGTCTCAGTTGAGGTGTTCAGTTGATCGTTGAGGACAACTTGAAGGGGCTGTTTATGTATTTCGCCAAATAGAAACCACATACAAGTGAAAGGAGCCAAAAGAAGGCCATGAAGTGTGCATGTAGATGTGTTTACCATAAAGCAGTTCAAAACATCCTACCTGTTGCTTTACAAGAATGCCATGCAACGAGCCAGTGGGAAGACAAGACCTTGCATTGGCGGAGTCAGGGGCATTCTCTTTACTCACTAATGTCCATTTTTGTGGTATCCGCAATGATTTCTTAGTGCACACAACTTGAACAACTTTGCTTAAAATATATTCTTCCTCCAAATTGAGATCATCCAGCACACTCAGTAACTTATCTTGGTCTACAGAGTCAAAAGCTTTTTCAACGTCTGATACAATGATGAAAACTCCAGGTTTGACAGAAAACTCACTCTTAATGAGTGATAAGAAAGGGACAAGCCTTTTATATGCATCATTGTAGTCAAATACAGATGAACCCAACCTCTCTGGTTCATTTACTACTATACGTTTGAGCACCACGTGCAAATCTTTGAGGACTTCATTAACAGATTTGTAATTGCAACATTTATCATTTCTACCAACACCTACTTTTCTCAGACCTTTGGATTGCAATGGAGGATTCACAGGCAACTTTGCCGATGCTTTAAGGTTTGCCAGCATTCTTACCCCCTTTCCTTTTGGACAAAGTCGAACTTTTGAGAAACCAAATGATCTATTCCATATTATTTTTTTGACAGATGCAACATTCAATTCTTGATAACCTTGATCTCTCAAGCAAGTCACAAATTTGGAAATAATATTCTCCCACGTAGGCTTGCGATAATAAAATATATCTTGTTTCTCATGCTCAGCTTCAGTTACGTAAAAGTTAGCTTGAACCAGTGGCACAACTATTGAAGAAAAGAACCAAAATATCCAGTGCTCTAGTACTTTATGTTTCAGTAAGGAGTACTGATCTGATAGTAGAGGATACCTAGATAGTTTAATTTTCCTCATGCTCTGCTTGAGTGTGAACTTCTCAAACCTTCGTAGCTTAACAAGCTTGGAAATATTCTTTGTTAGAACTCTCCAATTAGGAGGAGTCCCCAGTAAATTTATGGGCACTATACTTCGACAAACAGCCCAAATAAATGATACAACCTGCTTCTTCAGACAATAACACTTGGTTGGCTCCAACAGAGAGGGTTGTGCTTCTGGAGTTGTGCTGCAACTTTCGGACTCGATGTCATTGTGAGATAATCCACTTTCAGCACAACCTTTTGCAAGTATACTTGCTTCAGTTTCGTGTCTCTGATCCCAAATAGTTAAGAACATCACTTTCAATATCCATATCTGGAAATGCTATTTACAGACAACTAGTAGGACCATCCATCGATTTTTCACTAAGGTGCAAGTGGTCATGTCAGATAAAAATACCACTACCGAAGAGGTCATATGAGCCACATTCTTCTGCTAGATAACGATAATAAATTGAAATAGGCAACATCCTGGCTCACAAATTGAAAATATCCAAAATTTCAATAATTAATTGTGGCTTAGTAGATATGTACTTGTTGGGTTCGAAGCACTGGTCAGCGATTTAACTTGGACACTCTGCATTTCAAATGGTGGAGAGTACTGGCAAATAATGACTAATTTTCTTTCTTTTCAAATCTTTTTATACCTCAGAAGGACCAGAAACAAGAAGAGGGTGAACTGAAGCTTGAAGAAGTTTAACAAAGACTAACCTCCAAGATAGTTGCAATAATACTTTTGGAACATTGATCCAATGATTGAGTAGAACAGTGCTTTTCCAACAGCCTTACGTGTTGGCAATGGTGAGCTTTGCGGATGAGAGTTTTCAGCAACTTAATAATTGAATGGTACCTAGGTCAACCAAATGTGATAGAGAAGAGACTAAGCAAAACAGGTATAGATGTTTACAACAAGTGTTAGAAAAAAGAATTAAGCAAAATAAGTTTAAGAATTCACTCCTTCCCAGAAAAATACAATGTCGAATGAACAAAAAAATTAGTGCAAGACATGTACCATGATCAATTTTTTAAGGATAAACAACTAAGTCGTCCACACTTTCTCAGCGAAAAAAAGTAGAGATAATAGCGCAGAGCATGGCAAATCATCCGAAAGTGAATTTGATAGAGTCGCCACAGGAAAACCCATCCAATGGTTACTTCAGTTAAAGAATTAGCAAATTGAAGTCAATCAAAGAGATAAGGGGCCTAAAATGAACAAAATGAAGTCAACAGAATGAGAATTGTAAAGCTTCATGGCGTAGTGGTCAATGAAGTGGATTGAGAACCATGAGGTCTCAAATTCAAATTCCAGAATAGGCAAAAACAATAGGTGATTTCTTCACATATGTCCAAGCCTTGGTGGATACCCAATATTTGTGCAGGTTAGGTGGAAGGTAGCAAGCTCCAGGACATTAGCAGCAGGAAGCTCTCAAATAACCCAATCAAATGTGAACTAATGGTGACAACGGATTGACAATACAAAATTACAGACAAAAGAAATTTCTGATAAACTAGTCCCGGCAACCCAGCTCCAGGACACTAGCAGCAGGAAAGCTCTCAAATAACCCAATCAAATGTGAACTAATGGTGACAACGCATTGATAATATAAAATTATTGACAAAAGAATGTTCTGATAAACTAGTCCCAGCAACCCCCTATATATCTAAATACACTTTGAGCTCCTACAGCATTACCATTTACTTGTGTACAAGTCAAACAACATTATAACAAAGATCTGGAATCCGTGCTAGCCTTTCTCTTTCAAGAAACAAATTACAAAAGAGCAGCTTCTACAACTTGATTCTACCACTTTCTTGGCAAACAACCCAATGTTTGACTACTTTATCAAGCTCCATAACAGTATATATCTTTATCCGACCAGTAATTATGTTTATGTGGGCCATCCATAATAAGTCCGAATTCATGCAAATTGTTCACTAGTCCCTTAAGTGCAGATACTTTATGCTCTCGAACACACTAAGAGATCGTTTGGTAGCTGGTTAGAAGAAAGGTTATTCATGTATAAGGGGTAACATAACTTATACCATGTTTGGTAGGCAATAGTTATTTTGTATAAAATTCTGTATAACTAATACCATGTTTGGTTGACATTTTTCAATTATGCATAAATAATACATGTATAAGTTATGAGTCAATCTGTGTATTATTTTATGCGGGGTAGAAGATGGAATAACTAATACATGTATTAGTAATACATGGATAAAATACTGAAATGACAAATTTACCCCTATCACTTTACACATAAGGCTTCCTTATTTCTCTGCCAACCCGTCAACAGGTTTCACTTGCTTTCACTTGCCAACTATATACTTTGTCTTCTCTCATTTTTAAAGAACAAACTAGCAAAAGCAAACTGGAGAAGCCACTAGAAAATGGAAATACCAAAACTAAGAAGTGAAAATCAAATATGTCTAAACTTCACATAGTTCAGTAGTATGACAAAGAAGTGAAAGTAACATCAAAGTTCCTAACTAAATTGTTTCCTACATAAATGGAAAGAGAGAAAAAACAATGCAAAAGAAGGCCAGGGGTATAGTTGTAAACAAGCATTTTACTTTAAAATTTATATAATGTATATCAATTTCTAATACAACAAACCAAACATTCAAAAAAATAATCTCTGCATAACTAATACCTGCATAACTAATCCCTGCATTACTTATCCCTGCATAACTAATCCCTGCATAACTAATACATGTATAACTAATACCTGCATAACTCTAACCGGCAACCAAACGACCCCTAAGAATATGGAAACAGGAGAAGGGGAAAAATCCTGATTTCAGAAAATTTAGACTGCCTGAGAGAAAAATAAAATGGAGATTTGCAATTTCAAAACATATTTTTCAGAGTATATTTGAAATGGATTATCTGCATATTCATCTGAGAGGTATGCCCTAAGTACATGAAGAACGACCAAAGTAACCATATGAGATAATCATCCTTGGGTAAGAAACTTCAAAGATGAGGAATAAACATGGATGATGATCAACTAAGAACAAGGGAAAACTGTTGCTTACAAACAAGTGGATCTGATAAAAGTACAGTTGCTGCTGTGCGTGCAAGAAGCTATCTGAGTAGTGACATTTACACCAAGAGATCCAAAAATTTCCTTGAAGAGTCTATTTGCTCCAGAAGCGTCTGGCTTCAGCGAATTCAAGATGTCTGAGTATTCTTGAGTTTGTCAACAAAGTTTCCTCCAAAGGTGGTGATGCAGAGGCCAACAACAGTCCGTCTATTTTAGTTCTTCCATTTTCCTGGATTGGCTGGGAAATAAGGGAGCAGTAAACTCCTCTCTAAACTAAAAGGGAGTGAAATCTAAGTGGCAAAAGGTTGCAAAACGTTTATGAATAAAAATGGAATTCCAGTCCTTTCTTAATATTGATATTAGCAATGAAAGTGAACCATAATACAAAGCAAGATTAGGATGAAAGTAGAAGGATACGCTTGGATGGGAACACTGAAGGAAAACTTTCCAACTTGTAGAAGATGGTTTGCCTGCTGATTTGAACTTCCTTTTTAACCTCTGGGATTGTTTGAAAGACCAAACAACAAGAGCACCACGTATTTTTCTGTTGACAAGAAAAAGACAAACATTTTACTAATCCAAAATTTGTAGATGTATGTATAGCTGAATTATTTGTGAATACATTCAGCACTTTCGAGCCTCTTCCTTGAGAAGTTTAAGAATTCTGAATCTACTGATAAAGAAAAGCCCAACCCAGATAGAAGTTATAGGAAAGTACTCTTGCATCATCAGCACTAGCTACGATTGTTACACTTTTGAGTAACTTATTTCTTCTTCTTTTCTGACAAAGATAACTTATTTCTTTTTTTGTTCTTGTTCATTTTTCATCTTCTATTAGCATTCTTCTCCATGTTCTCACCTTCAGCCCTTAGAACAAAAAGTAGTTGTTCATTTCCTAGATGCGACATGTGTGGTAAGACTGACAGTGACAGGGAAGATCCTTAAGGATTGCGCTAAGCAGACTTGTTTAGGTGTAAGCTGAATTTTAATTTTGAGGGCCTTTTGCCAGCTTTCACATTAAACAGTTTACAAGATGTGGAAACATAAGCATGCAAATTTTAACCACCCAATTGGTCATGGTAAGGGAGACTAACCATTATATTCTTTTACAAAGTTGTTTTTTGATTTCTATTATCCTTTATGTGCTTGTTTATATTCAGACTGCATAGAGGATAAGTCATCTCAAAAGAACCTCCCCAGATAAAGAACTCTCAAATAACATCCATCTGTGTTTAGTTAACATGGGATACAACTCAGGAGTCCGGACAATGGCATGGTCCTCTTAATAATCCTATCATATGTTTGGTTAGTTCTGAATAAATATTCAGATAAGACAGTGAGACACAATTATCAAAATGCTCATGTATTATAGAATTGACTAAATCTAGTTTTGCACAGTTCTCATTTCTTTTGAGAAATTATGCAAGGTAAATCTACCAAGTAATAAAACTGTATGAGACTATGAAGTTTAGTCAGAAGCAATTAACAATAGTAAGTTATTCACTAGCCTTAACAACATTGGTCCCTTGGATAAATGGGCTTAAGGATGACCCGTTCCAGTACACACCTTTTTGCATCCCAAAAATAAGTAGGATTGAATCATCCCAGTGCCTCTCATCTTGACATAAAAGTCCATTCTTTTGCTAGAAGAAACTGAAAATGCATTTAATTATTTTATGATTGAAAACCTTCACCTGCAACATTCTGCGGCATTATACGAGTTGGTGATTTCTCTATTAGCATATGCATCAGATGGAAACAGGACCATTGGGTGGGCGAAGAAGACCACAAGCTAGACTATAGGATCAAAGTTGATAAAGGCAGTGTAAGTTTCGCAAAATCACCTTTTCAAGAAGAAGCATTGAATTTGAGCTTACATCACAATTCTGGTCTCCCGGCCAGTTGTCCTTAGTGTTGGAATTCATACAAGGGATTAAGGAATATTTTTCTTGAGCCTTCAACTGCTTACGCTTCCTTTGACGCTCCCATTTATACTGTCTTTTACGCTTTCCACACAAGGAGGTGTGTGTAATTGAGTAAAATTGGCCTTCCCTAGATGGAAGCACATCACTACAAGCAGATTTTGTAGTTTCTGTAGATAACTTCTCCGCGGCACAATTTTTCCTGAAGCAACAGGGCATGGAAAATATAATCCCTACAATTGCAGCCAATCCAGCTAGCAGAATTTACAGTAACAACGTCAGGACACAAACCTAATGCACATCTTTTTCCTCATTGATGAGTAAACTTCATCTACACTTCTCTTTTTCCTAGATTCTGGGAGTAGCAATAAACTTTCACAATAATTCAAACAATGTGGCACTCAAATCTACTACAATGAACTATATTGAGCATATATTAAGAGAAATTTGAACTTAATCAAATTCAAAGCCCCTCAAAAGAACAAGTTTCTGAAACTAGTTACCAGGATGAAGTAATGAAAGCTTATAGGTAGTGGCAGATACATGCAGGAGAGATTTTCGGCGTAAGTCACAGATGGGAACTCCAGCCACCTGACGGTGTTTGTTTCGAGGGAGTCGAAAAAATATTGAAGTGTTCTTTAGTAAATGAACCATGAGAACATCCCCAATCTGCAGGTTGTCAAAGTACATTAAATTTACTTGCCTACCACAACACAAGAAAATATAACAGTACACCCGAGAAGCTATTATTTTACACACCCTTTTAAGGAGAAGGCCCCATGCTGGTGATGTCAAAAGCTCTACTATGTCACTGAAGCGGCTCATCTATCAGAAACGAAAAAACAGCTATTAAGTAATCATCAAGCAAAAGAAATTAGGAAATAATAGAAGGACAGATGAAATCAGATTACAAACCACTGCCACCTTGAAGGGGAGAAAAGGCATAACAATCATTACAGACTATCCTTACAGAAATATTCTGTACGCAGCTTGTTTACTTACCTGGCTCCTCCCCTTTTTTTAAATGAATTCAAACTGACTTAAACAAATCCTTTTTGACTAAACCTCAATTAAGAAAGCAGAGCTGCAATCCTGGGATTGGGAACTTAATTTGTATTGTAGAAACGAAAAATGCAGACAAAGATAATCAGCTTGAGAAAAGGCACTGCTGTCACCTTATCATAACCAAAACATATAACGTTGCTGGGTTGCTCGATTATGGTCATTTCTATCGTCCTCCTAACAAGCTGAAATAGCAAGCATGTAAAAGATTATCAATCTGAATTCAAACAAAAAGAATGATATCTTTAATATAACTCAAGTTAAATTTATGGTACTACACAGTTGTTTCTATTGCAGTATATCTAGAATTCCTACCAGTCTACTAAAGTAGCAGTATTGAAATACGAAAATTGAGAGATCTTAAATGCAAAGAAGGATATCACAATGATACTAACACTTTAAGCATCATACAATAGTTGTCATCAATTTTATTTAGAAACTACTAATTATCTTCAAACAAATGTCACATGGATGAAGAGTTCCAGGTCTTCACGTTAAGATGAGCAAATTTGTTTTATTTGATTGGTAAATGTATACGTTAAGATGAGCTAATTGAAGCATTAATCAAAAGATAGCACATCAATCAAATAGATAGCATGTTCCAAAAACAATATGAATTACCAACATAGCATATTCTGCACCCTTGCACCATAAAGTAACTCATCCCATATTAATTCATGCATATCATGGGAAACATATTCGAAGCATATTCATGCATAAAGCATCAATATGAATCTAGAAATTAAGAAAGTTTTAGTGCATTTCAGTCTAGAGTATCCTTTAAGGCTGTATATACACATTATGATATAATTGATGCCTACATACTGCACAAGTACAGTCCCACATAGGTGCTAATCATAGGTCAAATGCAAGAAATTTTTGAAAGAAAAAGAAACATGCGTACACATCTAAGTATAGGATGCAACAAGTATATGGCAGACATGGAAATTTTTATTGCAATAACTCCTGTTTTTCACATCCATATAGTTTGTTTTTCTAGGCAAGATTTTAAGGTTTGAGGCCTTCTATCAGATCCATCTCTTAGAAATTACACATGTCTAAACTTGTTAAGAATCTAGTGAGTTGACATAAATCACACAATGTTAACTGTGTCAAGGACTTGGAAAAAAGTGTAATATTTGAGATGTCTCTAAAGCTTCCTCCTTAGATATCTATTATTTCAATTGGCTGTTAAACTTTGAACTATGGGCCACATGTTCTCGCCAATTGAATGACCATGCATTAGGAAGCAAGAAGAATTCTCTCGGCCAAATACATGACAGGCCATTAAACTTGGCCCAATTTTTCATTTTGGCACTTTAACTCAGTCTTGTTCCATTTTGGCCCTCCAACCCCATTTCTTTTGTTCCACTTTAACACATCCCAGGTAAAAATGCAGCGCGTGCAAATACCCAGCTGCTACCCCTTNGCAATCCCTCTATAAAGTCCATGCTTATGCTGCTCCATGCTGAATCTGGTATTTTATTAGGTTGTAGCAAACCAGGGTAAGGAGAGTTGTCATATTTGTGCCTCTGGCAGATGTCACAAGACTTGACATACTGTTGAATATCTTCTCTCATCTTTTTCCAATAGAACAGGGCTGCTACTCTTCTATATGTTGCTTCCATGCCTGAATGTCCCCCCACAGGTGTATTATGCCAAAGCTGCAGGATTTCTCTTCTCAACTGCTCATCGGACCCAACCACTAGTCTTCCATTCTTTCTGAGCTGCCCATGGTTGAAAGAATACCCTTTGCCTTCCTGTTCTCCTTTCATCAGAGATTGAATTAACTCTTTCAATGAGGGGTCCTTCTCCCAGCTTAACATAATCAATTTCAGCAGATCAGTCTTCACTGTGGACAAGGTTAAGGCTGTTAACTCCACTAGAGGTAACCTGGATAAGGCATCAGCAACCTTATTCTCCTTTCCTTTTTTGTACTCTATTGAAAAATCATACTGCATGAGCTTTGTAATCCATTTCAGTTGTGTTCCTGTATGCAACTTCTGTTCAAGTAGGAATTTCAAGGCCTTCTGGTCTGTTTTCACAATGAAGGTCCTCCCAGTCAGGTATTGAGACCATTTGGTCACAGCCATGACAAGGGCTAGCAGCTCCTTGTCCCCCGTTGTGCATTGTTTGCTGGCTTTTCTCTGGTAGGATTTTCTGGCACAAGAGGTTCCACCTGTTCTGCAACTTGCTCGTTTTCCTTTTCTGTGCCCTTCTCCTCCTGACTCTGCTAAACCACCACTTCAGTAAGTTCGGTTGGTTCTTCTACCTCTAAGTGAACTGGAGAGGTTGTGCAGTATTTTGCTGGCTTGTGCTATTTCCTGCTCCCTATCTAAATCTCTACCATTCCTGAGACTAACTGCCATCAGCTGATCGGGTTTTGCTCC